>NC_089793.1:23910323-23972823 GCF_040412425.1 Macrobrachium rosenbergii | reverse complement strand
ATATATATATTATATAAAAAATATGTATGCATGTATGTATGTATATACATACATATATATGTATACAGAGAGAGAGGAGATACTTTTATATATATAGAGTATATATGTATATATATAGCGTATAAATATATATAGGTGTGTGTGTATATATGTACATAATGTACATTTATTGGGAGAGAGAGAGACCTTACTTACAGACCTTACAATTGTCTGTTGCCCCAGGTCCCTCAGTGTGAGGCACCTTTGATACCCTACCAGAGTTGCTAACGCATCTTCCGGTATATTTTGCATCTTCCAGTCTTGATGGTCTGGGATGCATCTTAGATATTTGTCGAGCTTATTCTAAACACATCTACGCTCACTCCTAAGTTATGTTCCTCAGATGAGCTGGTAGCGCATTGAATAGACGCTGCATTATCGATGCTGGTGCGGTGGATTAATGTCCTGTGTTTTCCTTAATTTTCCTCCTGGTATAGCTTTGGCACTATTAATCTACCTCTGCTTGCTCTTTTGATAATTTTAGTTCCATGATGTTTTCGGTAATTCCTTCTATCTGTTTCCATGCTTGAATTACTATGTAGCGTTTTTCTCCTTTCAAGACTATATAAATTTAAGAATTGTAGTTCTTTCCCAGTAGTCAAGGTCCTTAACTTCTTTCTTTCTAGCTGTAAATGACCTTTGTACACTCTTCTTCATTTGTGCAATATCCTTTGGCAGTGTGGGTACCATATTATATTGCAATATTCATGGGACTACGTATTTACGTTTTATAAAAGCATAACTGTGTGTTCAGCTTTTCTAGTTTTGAAGTGTCGAACAACATTCCCATTTTTGCTTTGCATTTTGCCAATAGAATTGCCATTTGATCATTGCATAACATATTCCTATTCAACATCACACCAAGTCTTTAACTGCTTCCTTGTTTGTGATTGTCTCATTATTAGGTCCTTATATGCATATAGCATTCCTACTTTATCACCATAGTTCATTGATTCAAATTTATCAGAGTTAAATACCATCCTATTTATCTCTGCCCATTTATATATTTTGTTTAGGTCTCTTTGTAGCGAGTTCCTATCTTCATCACAAGCAATTCTCTACTTATTCTTGTTTAGTCATCTGCGAAACTTCTACTACTGAGTCCTTACATTACTGTCTATGTCTGCAATCATAATCACAAACAGCAATGCAGCTAACACCGCACTCTGTGGTACAATCGGATATTACCGTAGCTTCATCCGATTTCTCATCGTTTGCAATCACTATCTGTTTTCTATTTTGCAAAAATTCTTTATCCATCTTCCTACTTTGTCAACAATGTTATGTTTTCTAATTTTTTCGCTAATATATTATGATCTACCTTGTCAAAAGCTTTTGCAAAGTCTAGGTAAACCACATCTGTATCTTTTCATTTATCATATTTTTATATATGTTTCATGGTGGATTCAACAGTTGGGTTGTACTTTTTTCCGGGTACAAACCATGTTGTCCTATATTGAACAAAATCTATTTTTCATTAAATGTTTTATTATATTTTTTCATTACCCCTTCATATACTTTCATAATATGAGATGTCAGACTCACAGGCCTATAATTACTTGCCTCTAGTCTTGAACCACTTTTTGAAAGTAGGAGTAATATGCTAATTTATGCTCATCATAAATCTTGCCTGTATCTATATTTTGCCTTAATAATATTGTTATGCTTTATGGATTGAATGAACCACTTTTTTAACAATATGGCAGGTACTCCATCTGGTCCTGCTGCTGATCCATTTTTAATTTCATTAATAGCCTGCACAATATCGGCTTGTAATATCTATATCTGATAAGTATTCAGTATTTTCATCTCTTATTTCTGTATCATTATCTTCATTGTCAATTTAGGTAAATTCACTTTATATCTTTCAAATATGTTACATATTTTTTTTTCATTCGTTAATCGCCCTTTCAATTTTAGAGGGCCTTATTTACTCTTATTTTATTCATCTTTTGCATATGAATAAAAATTTTAGGGTTTTGCTTGATATTTTGTAGTGTCATTTCTTCAGGTTCCATTTTTCTGTTTTTCTTTTGATTGTATAATCTTTGTTCTGCATTTTCTATCTTACTTTTTAGTTCCATCACTTTCCATGCATCTTTTCTTTGCAAAGAGCTTTTTCCACTTTCTAATTTTCTGAACAAGATCCTTCTGTCTCTTGGAATTCCGACTGATGCTTACTTTTTTTCTTCGGTATATATTTTTCCACTATTTCCTCTAATATTTTATATAATATATCGGTATTTACCTGTATATCATCACTACAAATATGTTTTCCATTCTTTGTTTAATTTTCATTTATTTTTGACTAATTTATATTCTTACTATAGAAATTGTATTTTCCATATCCTTCCCATTTTTCGACTCTCTGCTTTCTTTTGTTTTCGTATGTCGGAACGACTGTTAGTTCTATGACATTATGGTCCGAAATACTCGTGTTATATACTATTATTTTCTTTAACATAGTTTCACTCCTCATTCACAAATACTAGGTCTAAAATATTATCCTTTCTTGTTGGTAGGTGATTTATTTGCTGAATGTTATGTTCTAGTAGTATATCTAATAGCTTTTCAAATTGCCTCCTTATCTTCTGCACTACTATTGTTTCCTTTATATGTATAAATACAACCACAGTCTCCTATTCGTTCTTTCCATTCTACAAAAGGAAAGTTAAAAGTCTCTCTGGTTAGGAGTATAGTCCAGTCCTTGTGATTTCTAAGTATATTTCATCCAATTTTTCAATTATTATGTCAAACTCTTTTAGTATTAGGGGTCTATATAGCAATGTTCACTAATTTTTCAGATTCAAATTTACTACATTAATTCATTCTGTGTTACTATATTTCTACAGATTTTTCCTTGATTGGCATCTTCTCCCATATATCGTGGTTCCACTTGATTTTTATTTTTTCTATCTGATCTATAAGTTTGGAAACCCCTTTTATCTGGTCATCATTACCAGTCTCTTGGGAATATTTCAGGTTTCACTTTATATTCAATATTTCTATTTTTTCATTTTGGGTTAGTTCTTCTAAGAACTCTATCTTTCTTTTGAGTTATGAACTGACCCTGCATGTTCACTATGATTGTTTGCATATTATCTCCATTATCTAATATGTAATAATAAGGATTTTCCTGTGTCTCTTTTCCCTTGTTCTGATATGTTGATCTTTTTTCATTTCCAGAAATTCGTACATTAAAAAATCCAACTTTTCCATTATATTTGTTCTTTCCAGCTTCATATTTATTCACTTTGCATAAACCTGCACTTATCTTCCATATCTGCACCATCCCCTTGCATCATAGACATTGTTTGTTCCTTGTGCTATATCTAGGTGCGATGGCTCATATCGTGGTGCTGACTTTTTCAATACGTTGTTGGCTTGCTTTTTGCCTCATCACATGATCTTTGTTCTTTTTCTTTATTTGTTTCATTTTTTTCCTGGTTTTTTATATGTATTTGATTTTTTTATTTTGATTTTTGGTCTTTCATGGCTACAGGATGCATGTACCTACATTTCTTATTAAACCTACATCCATTTCCTTCTTTCCAGTTTCTACATATTTTGGATGTAGATCTCTGCATTCCTCTTCATAGCCATCTAGATATGCACATTTGCCATAGATCTCATAATTGTGACATATCTTGGGATGTTTGTAATAACATCTTTCACTAAACCTGCAATTCCTCTTTCAAAAGGGCATACTGTGTCTTTTCTTTTCTTTTTTTTTCTTGTTCATTCCCTCTCAGTATGGAGATCCGTACAACCTCTTTGGGATTTTATTTGATTTAGAGAGAGAGAGAGAGAGAGAGAGAGAGAGAGAGAGAGAGATTAGAGAGAGAGAGAGAGAGAGATTAGGTATGACAGGCTGAATACTGATTG
This sequence comes from Macrobrachium rosenbergii, assembly GCF_040412425.1. Taxonomy (NCBI): domain Eukaryota; kingdom Metazoa; phylum Arthropoda; class Malacostraca; order Decapoda; family Palaemonidae; genus Macrobrachium; species Macrobrachium rosenbergii. Next base: position 23,968,899 of record NC_089793.1, on the reverse strand, counting down.
TACAAAACGAATTTTCTCGAGAGAACATAGTTCTTTTAATAATTTTTTTTATAAAAGTAGTTATTTCATAGAAGTATTTTTTAAAATTACTTTTTAATAAAAGTAGTTATCTGCGTATTTCTACTACTGATCTGCGTGTATCGACATACATGACATACACAAATGCAATAGGGGTGTATAGTTCATTTTTTTTGCACTAGTTTGTACTGTTTAATTTAAAGTTTAGCTGCTCTTGTGTTTTTATGTTTTTTTTATTAAATGATTCTCAAGAAACAGGAACCCGTGCTGGAACAAGGTCAGCTTAATGCAGCAACTAAATTAACAAAGATATTTTTCATGTTACTCACTGGCCAGAGATAAACTAATTAGCTTAGAAAAATGACAGTTGAATTTGACAACAAATTTGCTTTCAGCGTCAGTGGTCAACAATGATTTGACTTGCAAATTCACATATTGTTCTTTTGTTACACAGGTGACTTCCAGACATCTAGTTATTGTTCAACCATACATGGGACACTTTCATGTCCGGTTATCGTTCATTAGTACTCAGTACACATTCAGATCCGGATGGCATTCAGGAGTACATTCCTATCCGGATTCGAAAGATTATTCATAGGGGCTAATAGTGTCTGGTTTTTAGTGTTTTGTAAAGAAAACTATTGAGATGGCTCTTGTCTGTCCGTCTGCACTTTTTCCTGTCCGCCCTCAGATCTTAAAAACTACTGAGGCCAGAGGGCTGCAAATTGGTATGTTGATCATCCACCCTCCAATCATCAAACATACCAAATTGCAACCCTCTGGCTTCAGTAGTTTCTATTTTATTTAAGGTTAAATTTAGCCATGATCGTGCGTCTGACAACGCTGTAGGTGCCAACAACACAGGCCACCACCGGGATGTGGCTGAAATTTTCATGGGTCGCGACTGAGAGTTTTATGGGCCGTGGCTGAGAATTTCATTCAGAATTATATGCTGTACAGAAAACTCGACTGCGCCGAGGAAACTTCGGCGCAGTTTTTACTTGTTTGTTATTTATAACTGCCATATAGAAAAAAAATAATAAAATATTTCGTATGTTTAACGACTCCAGTATAGCAATAAGCCTTAGAAATATTAATAGAAAATAAAGAAAATTCTCAGACAAAGATATATAAACCATATATATGAGCGTTTATAAAATGTCCTCTCTCTCTCTCTCTCTCTCTCTCTCTCTCTCTCTGCTTAGTATGTCTTTTTTGGTGGGAAAGAATATTACAGGATAATTCTCACTTCCCTCCTTCCCACACGTGCAATAAGCCCCAGGGCCATTTAGGATTCATTTTCCTCGTAGGATAACCTCGGCATAAAACTGGTGGCGCCATTGTGCCCCGGTTAATGCAAGCAGATTGCAAGCAATAGAATGCAATAACGTAGTAGCTGTGGCGGCCAGCCTTGAAGCTAGCTTTACTTGTACAAACTTAAGAGGTAGCAAGAATCATTTTTAAAGAAAATGGTAAATTAGAAGTGTTAAAATTATACATTTTAACATAACTTCTTAATAATGGTGAACATTTTTCAATATCCTGTTGATTATATTCACAGTATATATATATATATATATATATATATATATATATATATATATGTATGTATATATATATATATATTTATGTATATATATATATACATATATACATATATATATATATATATATATATATATATATATATATATATATATGCACACATTAACATGACCTACCTTACTCGCTCTAACTTGTTTCATGTTCTGTTGAAAAATGTTCATTTCTGTTTCTTAGCAGAATTTACTTCAGTTATCTAGACTAAGCTCAATTTTCTCCATCTATCTAAAGCTATTTTCCTGGTCTCTTGATTATAGACATGCGCTTATGTTTGTATATATATATATGCACGGCCATGTTAATGTGTTTATTTTAATGTGTACATACATTCACGTTTTGCGGTTAGTGCTTTCCTTCTTTAGTGTTAGTAGATATCTCAAGATCTCTCGCTCTCTCTCTGTCTCTTCTGTCTCTCCATTAAAATGACTTCATATAATGCAGACGCAATTATTTGTAAAGCTATTTTCCTGGTTTTTTATAATACGGTTTGCATCTCTGCCCACTTGTCTGTTTATTTAAAAATGGTGTAATGCAGACCAAAATAATTTCTTCTCTGTTTTTATAATACCATCTCACTTCTCTCTCTCTCCATTAAAATGACATATAATGCAGACGCAATCTTTGTACTTTTATAAAATGGTGTATATTGTAGACCACTCTGTCTGTAATTTGTAGGTTTTTGCAGACCAAAATAATAAACCATATGCACTCATCTCTCTCTCTCTCTCCCTCTGTATAAAATGGTGTATATTGTAGACCGCAATAATTTGTAGGTTTTTGTAATAAAATAGCTGCATCTCTCTCTCTCTCTCTCTCTCTCTCTCTCTCTCTCTCTCTGTAGAAAATGGTCTTTGTAATTACTGTAGAAATATGACATTCTGTCTTTTCCCTCTCTTCAGACTGCAATTATTTGTATCATTTTTATAATAAAATATGATCTCTCTCTCTCTCTCTCTCTCTCTCTCTCTCTCTCTCTCTCTCTCTCTCTCTTTCCTTTAAAATGGTGTATAACGCAGACCATAATAATTTGTATCATTTTTCTAATAAAGATATCTTCATCTCTGTCTCTGTTCTGTCTCTCTCTCTCTCTCTCTCTCTCTCTCTCTCTCTCTCTCTCTCTCTCAATCAATAGATTATTGCGAATCATGGGGAAATATGCCTTACTTGCGCTTGCACTGCCTTCGTCTGTTTACAAGCACAACATTCGTTTATGGCTCAAGGCGAATGTGTCCTCAGGTGATGTCACTCAGCGTCTCTATCGGATTTCTTACCACTTATCATCACTTTTCTGTTCTTAATCCCTTTGTTTGTTCCTAAATTCTATACTTATTCATCGAGTGCTTGTCAGCACTGGTTTTAGGAAGGAGTATTATTGGTTAATTTGTTCATTTATTTGTTTCTTTTTTGATAAGTGATCTCATCTTTCTGGATTTCCATATTATCTTCTGTTTCTTCGTTCGAATGAACACTGTAATCGTCTTTGGAAGCTGGGATTTCAAGCCATCGGCCCCTTTGTTGGGGCTGTTCCATAAGGAATAGGGTTCATCTTCCGAATAATAATAATAATAATAATAATAATAATAATAATAATAATAATAATAATAATAATAATAAAAGTAAAAGAGACGGATAAATAAATCTACTGAAGTATTTTCAGGTCCAATCGGTAAATGATTTTAAACGCGCGCGCGCGCGCGCGCGTGTGTGTGTGTGTGTGTGTGTGTGTGTGGAAGTCTGCTTGCGCACGTCTTCAGCTCTTTTTGTCTTTCGCTATGTAAAGAATATTCGTACATGTGAGGTAAACATCATTAATCCAGTCTTTATATTGCCTTGACACCATTCGATTTACAGCAAATAGTGTAGCGTATTCTCTCTCTCTCTCTCTCTCTCTCTCTCTCTCTCTCTCTCTCTCTCTCTCACCCTTCAATATATATACCGTACAAACCATAGAGTGTTAAATCATAGTCCCCTTTAATTTTCCTGCTTTTTCCCATCTTAAATCTTGTTTATAATCTAACTCTTTCCATTTCCCTTTAAACTCAGTTGCTAAAATCATAACTCTCTCTCTATCATCCATCTCTCTCATTAATCTCTCTCTCTCTCTCTTCCCCTTTAAATGTACACTTGTATTATAATAATGTCATAACCTTTCCATTTATATCATAGAAACCATACAGTGTAAAATCATAGTTTCTCTCTCTCTCTCTCTCTCTCTCTCTCTCTCTCTCTCTCTCTCTCTCTCCATGACGCACCTCAAGGCCTCAGTGTACGTAAGTTAACCGCAAGTTTGAATCATTGTGAAATCACCTCCCTATGTATTTTTGGACTTAAAATGAACAGAACGAGTCTTGTTGTTTGTTTTTGTTCATCAGTTTCTCCTTCATACGCGTATCCACATTAATCGTATCCACATTAATTATTATTATTATTATTATTATTATTATTATTATTATTATTATTATTATTATTATTATTATTATTTCATCGCACCATTCTTATTCTTCTTCTTCAAACGCTGACCATGAATAAATTTGACAACTTTGAAACTGACAATGTGATAGGACCATGACGGGGTGGGGTGGGAATGGAGGTGGAAGACCTTCTCATCCCCCTCCATCCCTCCCCAAGAAAATTCATGCTTAGGTTACCAAAACCAATATTTTGATTGCCTTGTCAATCTTTTCTCAGTATACCCGTAGATGAGCTCAGATTTCTGTTTATCCCGTATTTTTATTATTATTATTATTATTATTATTATTATTATTATTATTATTATTATTATTATTATTATTATTATTATTGGACATGCAATTATTGGTATTGTGGTTATCACTGTTTTCATCGAAAATCTGTTTTCATTGTTATTATTTTATTATTAAAAGTATTATTTAAGAAATTATCGAAAAATACCTGTTTGTATTGATTTTCCCATCCATACAGGAATCCTCTTTACCTATATTATAACTTGCACTTCATGATAAAGATTTTTTAAGCATAAGAGAAAGAGACGGCATTTTCTCTCTCTCTCTCTCTCTCTCTCTCTCTCTCTCTCTCTCTCTCTCTCTCTCTGTGTCTCTCTCTCTCTCTCTCTCTCTCGATGTAAGTTCGAACAAATTACCTTCACCGTTTCTCTTCTTTTGTTTTATTCTTTTAATAATGAATATATATATATTTTTTTTTTTAAAAGTCTGTTTTTTCTCTTGTCATTTTTGGTAATTGAAAATTTTCCTTTTTAATCATCATTGTTATTTCAATTTTACTTCAATTTCTACCATTTTTTCTTACCCTTTGATCTGGAATATATTTAGGCTTTGTTATCTTTGATTGTTTCTCTCTCTCTCTCTCTCTCTCTCTCTCTCTCTCTCTCTCTCTCATTGTATTTCATTTGCAGCAGCTAATTTACATTTGATGTGGCGGAAGGAATTTTAAAAAGGTTCATTAAAAAGCAAATGATTAACGAGGAATACATTAACAACACGGAAGCAAATTTAGCAAAACGGTATATTAATATATCATATGTTTGTAAGCATTTATCCAATATTTTTATGTTGACGTCGAATCCATCATTAAAACTAACCATATTTCTGTGTTTACGATTAATTTTCCATTATTTCGTCTTATTCCTGAAAAACCTTGACACAGATTGTTAACGAAAAGTAATTAAGTTAATAAAGTAATATGTTAACAAGTAAGTTTCCGAAGCGTAAATTAGGTTTTCGCACCATTTTGAAACGAACAGAAATGCGCGTTTTCTTCTTCTTTGTCTTCTGTTCTGAATTTTATGTCTCCTACCTTGATTGATTATTATCTCCCCTCCCCACAAACGCCCGTCCCCCACCGTTTCACCCAAGGTTCTTCTGAAACCCCCCTCCTACCTTCCCTCCCCCCACCTCCCTTACATGCATAAAATCAGCGAATGCTTTTTTGTTATAATCTGGCAAAACTGCGTGAGGTTGCATGCATTATCTACTTTGTTTCTTTTACAAGTTTCCGTGCGATCCTGCTCGCTTTCAGTCGTATGGATCTGAACGACATACGTTTCCTATATTATTTAATTCTTGTTTGACTTTTATTCCTTTGACGAATACAATGAATTCAAGTTTTTTTTTCAGATTTTTACCTAGTTAACTTAGTGGAGTTTGTTCTCCTTCGTTATTCTCGACCTCTTCGATTGTCACCTACATTGTTTATAACTTTTTGTACAGAATAACCTTTCAACATCAGTGTGTTTTTAACTTTTTATACGGAGTCACGTTTCATCATGTTTACTCCGTTGGAAGGTATATCATTGAATCTTGTTTTATGAAATCAAACACTGGTAGTGTATTAAACTTAAATCCTGGTCCGTTTAAGTTTGATGCTTTTGTACTTAAGAAGGTTGTTGATAAATACAGGCAAAGAGATTAACATTCAGGTTTGTACACTTGGAAAATTGTGTAGTCATTCTTTCCATAGTTCTTAAACATTATGTGGTTTCAGTTTATAACCAGACTATCCCGGATTATCCTGGATTATCACTTATAATCCCTTTCTTTATTACCGCCGACAATCAACCATTTCGTGTTTTTGTTCATTTTCTTTACCTTTTACCATTCTTCCAAGGTGAGTCTCATTTGCGCCCCGACGATGCGGGAATACATATCTCGCGAAAGGATCTTCTGACTTTTATTTTCCTTTTGGTTTCGCTTATATTAAATCACGGGCATTTCCTATGATTTTCTGAGCACACATATGTATGTCTGTATTATATATGTATATATATATATATATATAAACATATATACATATATATGTATAATTGTGTATATAATATATAAACTGTATATATATATATATATATATATAATTGTATATATATATATATATATATATATATATATATATATATATATATATATATATATATATATTATATATGTCGTATACGATATTCTGTATTGTTACCTTTAGTTCTGTAATGCTGCTCTTGGTTAATAAGTCAAAATTGCTCGTGGAGCGTGCAAATTTTTAATGCACAGGAATGAGATGTTTACCAAATCCAGGCATATACACCAGCCAGTGAATATGCACATTTAATGAATGCAAATATTATACTTATTCATTGACGACTTTTTATTATATCTATGACAAATCTGTTGGAGACGCAAAGGCTATGTCAGAGGGTCTTAACCCCCCTCCCCCCCTGTTAACTCACCTTTTGTGCTGGTGTTGTATATAAATTAAAACATGTAATATATTGGTCCTTCAGTGAACATAACCATATAAAGAATGCCTCATATGGAAACATAACCTTAATATAAAGGGATATTAAGATTAAGAAACCCAGTTGGTTTGATTCCTGTTAGTTTTATTAGGCAGTTAACCATCTCTCTCTCTCTCTCTCTCTCTGACCTGAAAAAACATTTTCATCAATATATTCCGAACATTTTCTTTCATTTGTTAATTCATTACAAAGACGATCCCCATCCAAGGAAAGAAAATTAATAAATATAAATCATGAGGACGATGCCATCCTTTAAACGCCACAGGATCCAACCTATAACTCATCTTTCTTTTGCTTCTTTTTACTCTTCTTTCCCGTTTTCTGTTTTCTCTCTTCCGACGCTTTTCCTTCCTTCTTCTCCTTTTCCTCCTCGTTCGTTGTTGTGTTCTTCTTCTTCTCCTCCTTCTCTTTCGCTGCTTTTTCCTCCGCTTCCTTTTCTCTTTGCTCCTGAGTGAAGGAGAGAATGAAATTAAATAAAAGGTGAATGATTTCGTACACAAACAGGATATATATATATATATATATATATATATATATATATATATATATATATATATATATATATGTATATATATATATATATATATATATATATATATATATATATATATATATATATATATATATATATATATATATATATGAAATTTTTATCACACTGTTTTATATACTCATGAAGCTACAAATGTCGCTTAGAAATTCACGCTACTGATATCTCCGTTGAGAATTGTCGCCGAAGGGGAATTTCAATATGATAAATGAATTGGAATCGTGGGACACGAACCCGCGATTTGTGCCTATTCAGCGACTCCAGTTGACGTAAACCATTGAGCTATCAAGATATTAAGTTTGTAGCTTCATGATTGTGTATATATATATATATATATATATATATATATATATATATATATATATATATATATATATATGTATATATGAGCATAATAAACCATTGTTCTCATAATTTATTTTAATTAATACCCATTTTGTAAAAATCGCTTATCCGCACGTCTAAAGATAATGTATGGTTCAGCTTTTTTCTTTTAATTTTGTATCATATCAGAATCTATAACAAGTAACAGGATTATTTACAAGTGGCAGAATTTATGGTGGGTTACAGTATTCACACAAAAGTTTAAGGCTTTAAGCGAAGATGCAATGCGTTACTACCCTAAACCATATTATTCTAACTTCTACAACTGCTGAAGGATTCGGCATTTAATCATTTCTCCCTTTCTCCAACACCTTGGAGCTTAAATTCTCTTCTTTCTGGAAACCATCACCCATCTATCCGCTACATTCAGGCCAACATAGTAATACCCGGTCTTTGGCTTTCCCTTCTTGCTTCTGTTTTCCCTGGTTTTTAGAGTGTTTATCATAATTCTTCCATTAACTTATAGCCAGCATGTTACTTAAGTTTATATATATATATATATATATATATATATATATATATATATATATATATATATATATATATATATATATATGTATGTATGTATACATATGTATGTATACATAAATACACACACCTATATATATACACATATATATTTGTTTTCACGTCTGTATTTGCCAAGGTGTCATTTTTAGCTGTGCCAGTTCTTCGTCAGTTTCATTTAAAACTGAGTAAAATCTAAAGTGTGTTAGACTTCAGTGCCTTGTACTTACGTGAATGAACGAAGTAAAAAGTTTATATTTATCAAAAGACGAACATTCGAGCGAACAGACCTTGGTCTCAGTGGAGTGTGCAGCCACCGTTCACTGTCAATATCTTTCGGGATGACTTGTCATTAGAATGTACCTGTCATCATCGTCGCTTAAGCTTTTTAATTTGCTTTATTCAACATTCACTTTTTTGCCAAAGCTACTCAAGCGCTTTTAAGCGATACTCCGCTGTAGGGGTTGCGCTGTCAGTGCACCTATGTGGTGCACTGTAGGTATTACTTTGCTGGTTTTTGCAGCGTCCCTTCGGCCCAGCTGCAACCCCTTTCATTCCTTGTGCTGTACCTCCGTTCATATTCTCTTTCTTCCATCTCACTTTACACCCACTTCTAACGATTGTGCAACTGCGAGGTTTTCCTTCTGTTACACCTTTCAAATCTTCTTACTGTCAATTTTCCTTTCAGGGCTGAATGACCTCTTAGGTCCCAGCGCTTGGCCTTTGGCATAAATTCTATATTCTATTCTGTTCTATTCAAGGATACTTGAGGTTTTCTTCTAAAGACTAAAATATTACCTAAGGGCCGAATGCAAATGTAACCTGTTTTTGAGAATTCGTATATCTTCAGTCTCAGTACAGCTTACCTGTTTAGAGTTCGGTTAGTGACAAGACTAACTATTGAGACTACTATCTCGGTGGTATTGCTGCTACTCACTTTAGTAAATAAACTGTATGTCCCATTAACAATTTTTTTTAATATTCGAAAGTGCGATTTCGACCACGGTCCAAGAGCATAATACCTTATTGCTTCTTGTGCCTGAACAACTTCGCATAGCGCTCGTTTTGTTTTTCTGAATGTTTTCATCTGTTCGGTGAGGCTAAAGCCTGTCATTATATCACCTTACCTTATGCATCTACCTTCTTCTTCTTCTACCTCTTCAATTCGTCGTTTTCTCATTTTAAATAAAGTAGACAACTTTATACATCTTCTTCTTCTTCTTAGATTCGTCGTTATCTTTTTTTTAAAGAAAAGTAAACAAAGACTAGGCCTAACCTCATCCGATACAAGTTTATGCATGGCAATTTTTCAGTGGTTATTTCAATAACTCATCGGATCAAGTCATCTCCAGAAAGAGGCTGTATAATTTATATGATGTACTTTACCATTGAGTATTAACATGAAGGTAACGTAGTAGCATGTAATAACTTGTAATTATGCATAGTTATGCTTGAAATTATGAAATTTTCAGTTATGTTCACGTGCACGCTAAGCAAAGTTTCGGCCCAAAATTTTTTATTTGTTTTCGTGTTTTTTCCTGATTATCAGCGGTTGGAGAGAGAGAGAGAGAGAGAGAGAGAGAGAGAGAGAGAGAGAGAGAGAGAGAGAGAGAGAGAGAGAGAGATTTTTAAAATCTCCAACACCAGCTGGAAGAGAGGAAAGAGATTTAAAATCTCCAACACCATCTAGAAAAGAGAGAGAGAGAGAGAGAGAGAGAGAGAGAGAGAGTATATCAAGCCCGAAAGGTGAACGGGAAAATCCGAAGCAACGAAAGGGAGAATGAGCAACTGGGTTAATAAGATGCCGACTGTTGTCAAGGCAAAGCAACTCAAGCGATTGAACACATGATGCCGCTTCCCTCCCCTCCTCATTCTCTCTCTCTCCTGCCTAGCAAACAACAAACACTGTCCCTCAACCCTCCCTCCTCCTCCCTCCCTCATCTCCTCTTATCCTCACCAACAACTCTATGCTCGCTAAGCCATTACCAGCATACCACCACTTCCCTGAACATACTCTGGTTACTCTTACATGTGCAGAGAAGAGAGAGAGAGAGAGAGAGAGAGAGAGAGAGAGAGAGAGTTAATAGCAGAATTTGCTTTCATTTTAATTATCGTCATTGAAGCTGAGACAGAGAGAAAGAGAGAGAGAGATTTAATAGCAGAAATTGCTTTCATTTCTACTATCAACATTGAAGCTGAGAGAGAGAGAGAGAGAGAGAGAGAGAGACAGAGAGAGGTTTAATAGCAAAAAACTGCCTTCATTCCAACTATCGCCATTAGAAAGCTGAGAGAGAGAGAGAGAGAGAGAGAGAGAGATTCCAGGAAACTTCAAGAATGTTTAAGGGAGAGGGAAAGAGAGACGGGGGGGGATATTTAATAACAGACATGGCCTTCACTACATCTATGATCACTGAAGCTGAGAGAGAGAGAGAGAGAGAGAGAGAGAGTGCAGAAAAAATCACAATCCTAAAAGGAAGAAGGTTTTTCTTGGCTGTAAAATTAAGATACGACGGACGCATACTTGTTGACATTCCCAGCAAGCAATGTTTCAATAAAGAATCGACAATACCATAAGAGGCAGGTATTTTCTAGATCATTCCTCCTTAATTAAAAACTCCTAACCTGTCCCTCTAGAACCCTGAGATGATCCACAGGTAGCACCAAGGTAACAGGCCCCGTGAGCCAGAGCTCCCTCGTGAGTCAGGACTCACGTGTTATCAGGTTCCTCTTCTCTTCCATTTCCAAGTACTCTGTTATTTGCATCCATTTGGAAGAAGAGATGAGAAGGGATTTGATGAACCCAATTATTGGCATCCTGGATTCTATACGTTTCTTCTCTCTCTCTCTCTCTCTCTCTCTCTCTCTCTTTCCAGTTGGTGTTGGAGATTTTAATTCATTCTTAATTCTTCTCTCTCTCTTCTTCTCTCTCTCTCTCTCTCTTTCCAGTTGGTGAGTTGGTGGTGGAGATTTCTCTCTCTTCCAGTTGATGTTGAGATTTTCATTTTTCTCTCTCTCTTTTCCTTCTTTTCTTTCTCTCTCTCTGTAATACTGCCATACCTGAGACTTGTTTTTGTACTTCAGGTCTTGGTTTATTAAACCCTCCTGAGTCTGACTACGATTTTATTCCACAACGTGACTCGACCTCATATCTGGGTCTCGCCGTGTCAGGATCAGGAACGAATTTAAAATATTGATGATAATCAAAACCTTAGTAGGACCGACGTATAAAGGTTATTCACGTAGCAGATACCTTTACTAGAGAAGGTGGACGGAGGTTTTGTAATCACTCAAGTTTGTGTGTTTGCACGTCGGTGTGTTTGTGTCTGCAGTATACAATGAGATGAAGTTTAAGAAAAAGATTAAGTGTGAAATTTCAAGAAAGTGTGACCAAAGTAGTGAACAATTAGCAAAGAGAGAGAGAGAGAGAGAGAGAGAGAGAGAGAGAGAGAGAGAAGAAATGGTGGTGGGGAGAAGCACATAGATATTAATAAAATGAAATACAGTTAGAGATTAGAGATGGAGAATAATTATGAGAGAGAGAGAGAGAGAGAGAGAGAGAGAGAGAGAGAGAGAGAGAGATAAATGAGGCTGGGGGAGACAGCACATAAAAATAATAAAATGCAATACATTAGAGATGGAGAACAAGAGAGAGAGAGAGGTTATTGTAATTCCGCGACAAAATGCATGGCAAAATTCAGTTCCGTTCGCCCATACTGATATTAATATTCAGAATTTTAGATATTATCTGAAGGGTGGGTGGTTTGTCAGATTTGCTTGCAAGTTTTAATTTCTTCAGAACACCCTCAGTTTGTCAAGTTTTGCGAATCACGCTCGTGACTCGAAAGCTTTCCGGATTACTGGTATTTATGTGAGAGGCCCCGTGGTTATAGAATTCAGGGGTGTTATTGCAAAGAAAATAAGATATTTCTCATTGAATAGCAGAAATTGTTAATCTCTCCCACTATGTATTAGTCCTTCGTCAGTGGCTTAGAAGTAAAGTCGAAACCGGTCAGGACTTACACCCGGTCTCTTATTTTTTCACCTGTTGGTTATATGTATATATATATATATATATATATATATATATATATATATATATATATATATACATATACATATATACATATATATGTGTGTATATGCTGAAAATATATATATATATTAGTATAGTATATATATATATATATATATATATGTGTGTATGTGTGTGTATATATATATATATATACATATCTGTGTGTGTGTGTGTGTGTCTATTTTTATTTGTGTGTAAGTGTGACTGGCAAAAGCATAAATATAACTTTAGTAGTATATACGAAATAGTTATCATAGTGCTAGTCTTAACAGTACAACCTAAGACCAAATTGTTTGAGATTCGCGGCCACTTAAAAATGGCTACCTCAATATCCTTGGACAGTTTTTAGACTAAATAGGTCCACTTAAAATGGATGTGGTTTTAGGGTGTGTGAGGCTAGTCTAAATGGCTACAATCTCCAAGCCAGGCAAAATTTGGTTACGACTGGCTTCGAGTTAGTTATTTCTAGGAGGTAGATTTCTGACGGATATCTTTCGGAAGCAAAAACAGAAAACTAACTGTTGTTGAGTGATAGGTGTTGTCGTCACGATAATAATTAGTATGGATACGGGAAATTAATGTATTTACGGAAAGTAAGTTTAGTCACTTTGAAAGGCATGCTAAATTGTAGATATGTGATTCGTCGTGTAACGCTCGAATCCGTAGGGCGGTAATGCCGTCAGTCCACATCATGCGGTGCACTGTAGGCATTACTTAAGGTTCTTTGCCCCTAGCTGCAACCCCTTTCATTCCTTTTGCTGTGCATCCGTTCATATTCTCTTTCTTCCATCTGACTTTCCACCCTCTTCTAACAGTTGTGCAACTGCAAGGTTTTCCTCCCATTACTCCTTTCAAACTTCTTACTGTCAATTTCCCTTTCAGCTGAATGACCTCATAGGTCTCAGCGCTTGGAATTCGGCCTAAATTCTGTATTCTGTTCTGTTCTGTAACGCTCGAAGGCCAAAGGTTTCCGACAGATATTAAGCGCATAACGCATCAAATGCGTTATGCTCAGGTATTATGCGTCGTGTTGTTCTCAAGGTTTAGCAAACATAACGACGTAACACGATAGACAAAATCCGTTAATTTCACAGATTTTCTTTACATCACGAATTTACTCTAATGGTTGATCGGGTCATGTGCGTTCGTGAGTTCATCTGTGTACATGTTAGTACCCTTTCTTATATATAGGTAGTGTTGAATACTGTGTTCTCTAAATTTTGTTATGAAGTTATTCACTTAATATTCATTATCTGGAACGGGCCAGTTCGCGTAAGTTGTACAAGGGCGTTTGTGGTTTCCCAATTGGGTGGAGACTTACAAATATCCTCTTATTCTGTACCCCACATTCTTACTTTCAGTGTTAATCTGGAACGGTAAAGTACACAATATAATTTATTGATGAATAAAATTCGGGATTCGATATTGACCTTCATATACGTATGATTTATTTGGATGTATTTTTGATATGCTTTACCAGTATTCGATTATACCATTTGTCTTATTCATTCCACACATTGTTTGGTTTAAATCTTATTGCGACGCAAGTACGCAGGGTTTCTTTTACGCACGCGTATGCGTTCGCGCGCGCGCGCGCGAGAGAGAGAGAGAGAGAGAGAGAGAGAGAGAGAGAGAGAGTGAGAGCAAAAAAATAATCTGTCAGTATTATTAGTTTTAATTAATAAAGATAGTTGCACCTCTAAGAGAGAGAGAGAGAGAGAGAGAGAGAAAGCAAAAAATTGGTTTGTCACTCAGTATTACTAGTTAATGAATAAAGAGGGTTACACATCTGACAGAGAGAGAGAGAGAGAGAGAGAGAGAAAGAGACGCAAACATACTCACCAAAAGACTAATATAAGCACGGAGTGATCGACAGTTTATTTACGACTATGAACTATAAGTAACAGCTATTCGTACTTCCTTTTCAAGAGGACTACAGAACGGGGAGTTGGACAGTCGAATAAGACAGTGCTTCGAAGGGAATTAGCTTGGGTTAATATTTTACTTCTGGCGTTGATGATGGAGATATTATTATTATTATTATTATTATTATTATTATTATTATTCAGAAGATGTACCCTATTCATATGGAACAAGCCCACCACAGGGACCATTGACTTGAAATTCATGCTCCCGAAGACTACGGTAACAGACGGTAATGGGAAATACTGAAAGAAGAGATCACTTATTAAAAAAAATAATAAATTGAATAACAAGTTAATAAATAAATAGGTAAAAATGTAACTAAATTATTAAAATACAATGTTGCCCTGGCCCATTTTATGCTTCTCTGTCCACAGAGTTGGAAGATGCCCCAAAGAAACTCCTGACCTCAGTGATCAGATCAAGTAATCTTAGGTTAATGTATACCCTAGAGAAACTCTTGACCTAAGTGGTCAGGTCAGGTTATCTTAGGTTAATGTCATATTTATTACCCTGTACACACGAAACCTTATAACAATTTCACTTCAGCGAGAAGTACATATAAAAAAATTGATACAAAGGTGAAGAAAGCTGAGGTTAGGTCAAAGATTTTCCCTGAAACTGTTGACCGAATCAGATATTATGAAAAGTGCTTTGTAATCGCGTCTTCACCGTATTGCTATTAAAAATATTTCGTAAATTGTTTCTCTTGACTATCTGAAACCTACTGTCAACCAAATACCAATATGCAGACACATTTGCTGTCTCTCTCACAGAGATATTTTAGTTTAAATTGAGAAAAATAGAATTTCTTCTCTCTTCCTATCTCAAAGAACTTTAAAGTTACATTCTCTCTCTCTCTCTCTCTCTCTCTCTCTCTTCTCTCTCTCTCATTTTTCCCATTTCATTTCATCGCACACAGGCATGATAGCAGTGCCTCACCCTTCTCACTAAACTAAATAGAAGATAATGATACAGAAATAAGAGATGAAATACTGGAATACTTATCAGATATAGATATTACAGTAGCCGATATTGTGCAGGCTATTAATGAAATTAAAATGGATCAGCAGCAGGACCAGATGGAGTACCTGCCATATTGTTAAAGAAAGTGGTTCATTCAATCGCAAAGCTGCCAGCAATATTATTAAGACAAAGTATAGATACAGGAGATTTTTGATGAGCATAAATTAGTATATATTATCTTACTTTCAAAAGTGGCTCAAGACTAGAGGCAATTATAGGCCTGTGAGTCTGACATCTCATATGGAAAGTATGCAAAGGCAATGAAAAAAATATAATGAAACATTTGATGAAAAATAGATTGTTCATTTATAGACAAATATGGTTTTGTACCCGGAAAAGTAATACAAACCTAACACAGTTAGTCCACCATGAAAGCATATATAAAATATGATAAAACGCAAAAGATACAGATGTATTTACTTAGGACTTTGCAAAAGCTGACAAGGTAGATCATAATATATTAGCGAAAAAATTAGAAAACAACATTGTTGGGATAAAGGAAGATGGATAAAAGAATTTTTGCAAACAGAAAAGATAGTGATTGCAAACGATGAGAAATTTGGATGAAGCATTGTAATATCTTGGTGTACCTTACAAGGGGCACGGTGTTAGCTGCATTGCTGTTTGTGATTATGATTGCAGACATAGACAGTAATGTTAAGGACTCAGTAGTAAGAAGTTTCGCAGATGACACAAGAATAAGTAGAGAAATTGCTTGTGATGAAGATAGGAACTCGCTACAAAGAGACCTAAACAAAATATATAAATGGGCAGAGATAAATAGGATGGTATTTAACTCTGATAAATTTGAATCAATGAACTATGGTGATAAAGTAGGAATGCTATATGCATATAAAGGACCTAATAATGAGACAATCACAAACAAGGAAGCAGTTAAAGACCTTGGTGTGATGTTGAATAGGAATATTTTATGCAATGATCAAATAGCAATTCTATTGCCAAAATGCAAAGCAAAAATGGGAATGTTGTTCCGGCACTTCAAAACAAGAAAAGCTGAACACATGATTATGCTTTATAAAACGTACGTACGTAGTCCACTTGAATATTGCAATATAATATGGTACCCACACTACCAAAAGGATATTGCACAAATAGAGAGTGTACAAAGGTCATTACAGCTAGAATAGAAGAAGTTAAGGACCTTGACTACTGGGAAAGACTACAATTCTTAAATTTATATAGTCTTGAAAGGAGAAGAGAACGCTACATGGTAATTCAAGCATGGAAACAGATAGAAGGAATTACCGAAAACATCATGGAACTAAAATATCAAAAAGAGCAAGCAGAGGTAGATTAATAGTGCCAAAAACTATAACAGGAAACCTAAGGAAAGCACAAAGGACATTAATCCACCACTCACCAGCATCGATAATGCAGCGTCTATTCAATGCGCTACCAGCTCATCTGAGGAACATAACAGGAGTGAGCGTAGATGTGTTTAAGAATAAGCTCGACAAATATCTAAGATGCATCCCAGACCATCCAAGACTGGAAGATGCAAAATATACCGGAAGATGCGTTAGCAATTCTCTGGTAGACATCAAAGGTGCCTCACACTGAGGGACCTGGGGCAACCCGAACGAACTGTAAGGTCTGTAAGGTAAGGTAAGGTCTCTCTCTCTCTCTCTCTCTCTCTCTCTCTCTGAGGTGCAACTAGCGTTATTCATTAAAACTAATATTACTGAGTGACAGACCAATTTTTTGCTCTCTCTCTCTCTCTCTCTCTCTCTCTCTCTCTCTCTCTCTCTCTCTCTCTCGCGTAAATGCCTCGTAATTACGTACGTCCGCGGAAGTCCACCAAGGACTGAAGAAGATTAATGTCCGCTTGCGGTTTCGTTCTGTATCCAAATCACCTGGATATTCCAGTTGCTCATTTCAGCGCCGCTATTCGAGAGGAGAAATGCATTTAGCTGGGGATTTTTTTTTTTTTTTTGGTAAATTACACTCCTTTGTTTATGTTGCCAAGTTCTTCAAGGTTCCTTCTTTCTTTCTTTCTTTCTTCGGTAGGTGGTTGGTTTCGGGGCAAAGTTTTTACAGAGTTTTATTCTCGTTTGGTATGTCTCCGGAAAGAAAGTGGGGCTGGGTTAGGCTGGCCGCAAAAAAAAAAAAAAAAACGAAAAAGAAAAAGGAAAAGAAATTGATCGATTCCGATGAATTTTATGAATGGGTGGGATGTGGACGAGAATTTTAGTCATATTTTGTTTATTGATTTATTTATTTACTTACATATTTATTTATTTATATATATAATTATTTATTTATTTACTTATATATTTATGCATTTATTTACTTATTTTCTTATTTATTTATTTATTCATTTATTTATTTATTTACTTGTTCACTTATTTACTTATTTATTTATTAATTTATTTTTTAGTCGTTTATTTATTTATTAAGTAATTAATTTATTTATTTACTTATTTATTTATCTATTGTTTTGTCTATATATTCTTGCAGAGGTATGCGCTTTCCGAATGCTGACTTTCTAGCCTGTATTGCTTCCGTGAATGAACTTTTTCACGACAAAAGAAGAGTTGACATAAATGAGAAGCATAAACGCTGTCTCCAAATTCGAGTTAAGTTCTTACTCGTACATTTAGTACAAGTCTGTGGTTTTAGCCAATTTGAATTTTCTGAAGAAATTATTCTCCCATGAATCATTACTTTTCCAGGCAACTGGGAGTTTAGTAAGGTACAGGAAATCCCAGAAGATTTTTTGTTGTTCTTGGCTTCTGAGAATGTATTTGTTCTGCTGTATGATTGGTGCCTCCTAATGTAGCCTTGTGCTTCGAAATACCACTAGATTAACTTTGTTCTTCCATCTTTGAAAGAAATTTGGTAACCAAATGATTTTGACCCTTTAACCAAACTCTTAGTGTTAAAAAATAAGAAAGTTTGTCGAACCAAATTCTGAATGTTAAAAAAAAACAAGAAAGTTCGCAGTTTTAATAAATTCAGCTCCCTTTTCTGAATAATGCTGCATTCCCGAGATTTGTGACCAGTTCTTCCATCTTTGTAAGCAAATTTTTAACCAAATGATTCTGACCCTTTAACTAAATTCTAAGTGTTAAAAAAATAAGAAAGTTTGTAATTTTAATGAATCCAGTTGCCGTTTCTGAATAATGCCGCACTCCCTTGCTTTGTGACCAGTTCTTCCATCTTTTTTAAACAATTTTTTAGCCAAATGATTTTGGCCCTTTAACCAAATTCTAAGTGTTAGAAAAACAAGAAAGTTTGTAGTTTTAATAAATTAGTTCCCTTTTCTGAATAGTGCCGCATTCCCTAGCTTTCTGACCACATCCTCTCATTGTGACAGTAACAATTCTGTCCTACCGAGTAACTTGGCAAGAAAGTAGGTGTTCTAGAGTGTTTGCAGAATTTTTTATAAGGTTATGGATGGAGAGATCTTCCTTACACGAAGTGAGGTGTGGCATATTTCAAAACTCAGGTTTAGGCGAATGGTACTTCAGAATCAAGTAAAGCAAAGCTAAAAGGGAAGAAGGACTACGGAGCCCCAGCTACTAAAGAAAAATAGAAAGCTAGGTTGTCTGAGTAAGTAATAACATATAGGTCTTTCACTATACCCGATTTAGTATATTATTATTATTATTATTATTATTATTATTATTATTATTATTATTATTATTATTTTATTATTATTCAGGTGAACCGATTTTTATTGACTTGAAATTCAAGCTTCGAAGAATTTGGTGTTCATTAGAAAATAAAGGGAAACACAGAAAGAGGAGATCAGTTGTTAGAAAAACAGATAAATAAATAAATAAAAATGTATTAACTCTTAAAAACTGAGGAGAATTGTATTATTATGCATTGCATTGAACTTCCGAAGCTCAATTGCTTATTATGCATCATTAAGGAATTCTTATTAAGGAAAGGATAAAGATTTGTAGTTCAGTGCAGTGCTGTACTTACAGGGGTGGTCTGGTTTCACCCTTTGTAGGGGAGAGGCGAGATCATTAAGAATAGTAACGGGAAAAGAAAAGAGAGAGATTTTGGATTTTCCTCTATTTAGATTAACAGGTTGGGAGAAAAGACAGATAATGAAACGTAAAGGGAAAACCACTTGTAGGATATGTTGGGAGAATTCAAAGCTTCCAGTGTTATTGATTTGGATTCCATCTCCCAAAATTCTGAAAATTAAGAAGTAACGTACAGACAAAGCTTAAGTGGAAATAAATGAAACAATTAGGTAACTGCCTTGGCCTGTCACTCAGGAGAAAGTGTGAGTCAGAAAGGATCAGTTGTATATATATACAGTATATATATGTGTGTGTGTGTATATATATATATATATATATATATATATATATATATATATATATATATATATATATATATATATAATATACAGTATATATGAACTGGCAAATGCCTTTTAATATCAAAAACCTTAGGAATAGCCGAACGTTCACAAAACTTTTGTCTCTTAAAAGTGAATCTGTAAAGGCCCAACAGACCATCAGAATGCCTTGTTAATGAATCAAGGTGTTATGTTCTTGAATATGAAAGACGTCTCACGTACAAGGCTCTGGCTGGTACTGAATAATCTTGAAACAAGAAGATTATTATTATTATTATTATTATTATTATTATTATTATTATTATTATTATTATTATTATTCAGAAGATGAACCTAATCACATGGAATAAGCCACTACAGGGGCCTGCCTTGAAATTCAAGCTCCAAAGAATGTGGTGTTCATTTTGAAAGAAATTTCTTCTTCTTCTTCTTCTTCTTCTTCTTCTTCTTCTTCTTCTTCTTCTTCTTCTTCTTCATTATTATTATTATTATTATTATTATTATTATTATTATTATTATTATTATTATTATTATTATTTATTCAGGTCGATTTATATGGAACAAACCCACGGCTTGAAATTCAAGCTTCCTGAAGAATTTGGTGTTCATTCGAAAGAAGCAACAGAAAATAAAGGAAACACAGACTTGAAAACAGATAAATAAATAAATAAAAAGGATAAAAAAGATTTGTAATGCAATCTTCGCTTGAACTTCGAAGCTCCAATTGCTTCAGTGCAGTGCATCTGTCGCGAGACCGGCTCAGAAAGACTTGAAATGAAAGGATAAAGATTTGTAAAGAGTTCAGTGCAGTGCTTCACAGGGGTGGTCTGGTTTCACCCTTTGTAGGGGGGAGAGGCGAGATCATTAAGAATGAGTAACGGGAAAAGAAAAGAGAGAGATTTTGTGATTTTCCTCTATTTAGATTAGAGCAGGTTGGGAGAAAGACAGATAATGAAACGTAATAGGAAAACCACTTGTAGGATATGTTGGGAGATCCTTCTAGGACACCCAACAGATATAGCTTTCCAGTGTTATTGATTACTTCTTTCTTTTAGCTCGGATTCCATCTCCCCAAAATTCCTGAAAATTAAGAAGTAACGTACAGACAAAGACTTCTACTTAAGTGGAAATAAATGAATGTTTCCTTTTACAATTAGGTAGGTCCGTCGCTACCGCCTTGGCCTGTCACTCGGGAGACCGAGGTTCGTTCCCGGTGTGAGTCAGAAATTTATAAGGATGTGTGTATATATATATACAGTATATATATATTATATATATATATATGTATGTATATATATATATACATATATATATATATATATATATATATATATATATACTGTATTTATATATATACAGTATATATGAACTGGCAAATGCCTTTTAATATCATATTCACTATACCTTAGGAATAGCCGAACGTTCACAAAACTTTTGTCATCTGACATAAGAGTCAGTGAATCACAGTAAGGCCCAACAGACCATCAGAATGCCTTAGACGACGTTAATGAATCAAGGTGTTATGTTCTTGAATATGAAAGACGTCTCACGTACAAGGCTCTGGCTGGTACTGAATAATCGCTTGAAAGCGTAATATACGCAAGCACCCAAGAAGATTATTATTATTATTATTATTATTATTATTATTATTATTATTATTATTCAGAAGATGAACCCTAATCACATGGAATAAGCCACTACAGGGGCCATTGCCTTGAAATTCAAGCCTCCAAAGAATGTGGTGTTCATTTTGAAAGAAATTTCTTCTTCTTCTTCTTCTTCTTCTTCTTCTTCTTCTTCTTATTATTATTATTATTATTATTATTATTATTATTATTATTATTATTATTATTATTCAGGTGAACCCGATTTATATGGAACAAACCCACGAAAGGGGCCATTAACTTGAAATTCAAGCTTCCGAAGAATTTGGTGTTCATTCGAAAGAAGCAACAGAAAATAAAGGGAAACACAGAAAGAGGAGATCAGTTGTTAGAAAAACAGATAAATAAATAAATAAAAATGTCGGTTAACTCTTAAAAACTGAGGAGAATTGTATTATGGTAGTAATGCATTGCCTCTTCGCTTGAACTTCCGAAGCTCCAATTGCTCCGGATTGCTCCGTGCATCATTAAGAAATTCTCTAGACCGGCTTCAGAGAAAGACTTGAAATGAAAGGATAAAGATTTGTAAAGAGTTCAGTGCAGTGCTGTACTTACAGGGGGTGGTCTGGTTTCACCCTTTGTAGGGGGGAGAGGCGAGATCATTAAGAATGAGTTAAAGAAAATCAAGATTTTGTGATTTTTATTTAGATTAGAGCAGGTTGGGAGAAAGACAGATAATGAAACGTACAAGGCAGGATATGTTGGAGATCCTTCTGGACACCCAACAGATATAACTTTCAGTGTTATTGATTACTTCTTTCTTTTAGCTCGTTCCATCTTCCCAAAATTCCTGAAAATTAAGAAGTAACGTACAGACAAAGACTTCTACTTGAGTGGAAATAAATGAATGTTGCCTTTACAATTAGGGTAGCTATCGCCTTGGCCTGTCACTCCGGGAGAAGAGGTTTATTATTATTATATATACAGTATATATATGTGTGTGTGTGTATATATATATATATATATATATATATATATATATATATATATATATATATATATATATATATATATATATATATATACTGTATATATATATATATATATTCAGTATATATGAACCTAATCACTATACCTTGGAATAGCCGAACGCTTTGTCATCTGACATAAGAGGGAATCACAGTCAGGCCCAACAGACCATCAGAATTAGACGACGTTAATGAATCAAGGTGTTATGTTCTTG
The DNA here is from genome assembly GCF_040412425.1 of Macrobrachium rosenbergii. Classification (NCBI taxonomy): domain Eukaryota; kingdom Metazoa; phylum Arthropoda; class Malacostraca; order Decapoda; family Palaemonidae; genus Macrobrachium; species Macrobrachium rosenbergii. Next base: position 23,946,362 of record NC_089793.1, on the reverse strand, counting down.
AATATGAAAGACGTCTCACGTACAAACTGAATAATCGCTTGCGTAATATACGCAAGCACCCAAGAAGATTATTATTATTATTATTATTATTATTATTATTATTATTATTATTATTATTATTATTACAGAAGATGAACCCTAATCACATGGAATAAGCCACTACAGGGGCCATTGCCTTGAAATTCAAGCCTCCAAAGAATGTGGTGTTCATTTTGAAAGAAATTTCTTCTTCTTCTTCTTCTTCTTCTTCTTCTTCTTCTTCTTCTTCTTCTTATTATTATTATTATTATTATTATTATTATTATTATTATTATTATTATTATTATTATTAATCAGAAGATGAACCCTATTCATATGGAACAAGCCCACAAAAGGGGCCATTGACTTGAAATTTAAGCTTCCAAAGAATAATATGGTGTTCATTTTAAAAAAGTAACAGAAGGCAATGGGAAATACAGTACAGAAAGAAGAGACCACTTATTAGAAAGAAAAAAAAATATATCAACAAATTATTAAATAAAAGGATGAAAACGAAAGTAAATTATTACAATACAAAGGGAATTTCTTTATGGTAGTAATGCGTTGCATCTTTGCCGGATCTTTTGAGGTTCCTTGCAGAATATGCCTACTTGGATAAACCAGATTTTAATTTTTCATGACTGTCTAAAAGATTTGTTGCGATATGATGGCTGAGATTACAAGTCTCAGAAATTCTGAGCCATTTTGAGACTTAGCCTGATTTCCGCTGTGCCGCGCCACAGTGCTTACACTCTATACATCCTGCCGAGAGCAGCTAGATTTGCTGAACAGTAGCACCACTATGCAGTAAATGTGCCTCGCTGTCGAACTTCTCAGTTCCAGAGGTTCTTTATTCCTCACACCGTTGGACTATGGAGCAGCCTCCCAGAGGATAACTTTAAAAGTTCAAGCGAAGATGCAGTGCATTACTACCTTAGTACAATTCTCTTTGTATTCTAATAATTTATTTGTATTTTTATATATTTATTAATTTGTTAACTTATTTTTTTTTCTTTTTTTATTAAGTGGGATCTCTTATTTCTGCATTTCTCTTTACCTCCTCTTACTTCTTTCTAATGAACACCACACTCTTTGGAAGCTTGTATTTCAAGTCAGTGGCTCCATAATAATAATAATAATAATAATAATAATAATAATAATAATAATAATAATAATAATAATAATACAACCACCAACATCAGGAGAAGTTGGTAAGAGCACGGTGAATCTAACAGTAGTATCTTTCAACAATAAAAACACACTCTTACCTGCGTAACTCTCGAAATGCCAGATTCTCAAGAACAAGGCTGGAACTATTTTGCTTTTCTCATTTCTTATTTGACTTTCGTCAAATAAGAAATTTGCTTCAGTGTGAATCGAGCTGTGTTATTTTAAAAGAATCAAGTATTTCTTTTGTCAGTGTTCGTTTATATTATACGGGTATAGTTAATTTCTAACTCTGTGACACTCTTCAAGGGCGTTTTCTATACGTTTATCTGTCTTTATTTCTAGGTTGTCATTTGTTATTTTCTTCTTTTTTTTAGGGATTCGATTCTGTAAAGTATTGATGAGGAAAATGTTCGTTTCAGGAATAATTGGGCGAATTATTTTTAGTTGTCGTAGTGAACTATTTTTGATTCCCTGAAGCAAAGTGTTAGCCAAATTTTTTCACAGAATTTTAGGTCTTTTCTGTCTTATCAAAGGAAATACATCCTGGTGGGGCCAGTCTGATCAGAGAGAGAGAGAGAGAGAGAGAGAGAGAGAGAGATTTTGTTTTATTTGAACATTTGAAGTAAGTTTTTTTAGCACGATTCATCAAGTAGAACTTTGAAAGTTGAAGGAAGTTATGATTGGTAGGTTTGAAGAATGCAGTGATGTTTCCTTAATCAAGAGATAGATGTATATGTTAATCAGGTAATAATAATAATAATAATAATAATAATAATAATAATAATAATAATAATAATAATAACCGCAGCAAATTAGTTGTGCAACATTCATCCCAATACTCGAGGGATAAACATAGTCAGTCAGTAGTGATTTCAAATCTTCAAAGTGTACAAGCTTAAATAAGATAGAATATTAGACAATGAATTTCATTTTTTTATATCTTTCGTCTTTACGAAGCTAGGGAGGAAGGTAATGGTATTTATTTTCATCAGATGAATAGAATTACAATCACGCAGACGCTAAATGCCTCTGAAAATGATTGGGATGAATGAGCAGTGTCAGAAAGTGTAAGATAGAAAGAGGAACGTGTAACTAGTGACTTTAAAATAGCCATAAAAGTGATGAGATTTGCACGAGTTTTATTGTCGCATGTGTCTTGTTTGCTGGTGGGCCATTGTCAATCACTGAAAAATAAGCTATCAGACAGCTTGAATGACCAAAAATTCTATAAGTGTCATTTTTCCATAATTTCCGTGACCTATATTTTTGGCAACTTAAAAACCAAAAATTCTAAAATTTATGCACATACTAATCTTCACTGCTCTGGAAATTGTCATTTTTCATAAGTTTCCGTGACCTAAATTTTTGGCAACCTAAAAACCAAAAATTCTAAAATTTATGCACATACTGATCTTCACTGCTCTGAAAATTGTCATTTTCCATAATTTTCGTGACCTGTATTTTTGCAAAACTTGATTTTTGTTTTAGCTTAGAATCTTCATAACAAGATTTTTGCTAGTAAAATATATTTGTCATGGATACGGAGAATAAAGGGATTGCTTATATGATTTACAAAGATAAAATCTAGTTATATAGATTCCCAACTAGCAAAAATCAGATTTGCCAAAAATATAGACCACGGAAACTATGGAAAATGACAATTTTCAGAACAGCGAAGATCAGTATGTGCTCAAATATTAGAATTTTTGGTCTTTAAGATGCCAAAAATTAGGCCACGGAAATTATGGAAAATGAAACTTAGAATTTTTGGTCTTTCAATCTATCTGGCAGCATAATTCCAGTGACTGATAATGGCCCACTGGAAACAAGGCACATTCGACAATGAAACTCATGTAAATCTTTATGATGGCCCACCAGAAAACACGGCACATTCGACAAAGAAACTCATGTAAATCTTTATGATGGACCACCAGGAAACAAGGCACATTCGGCAATGAAACTCATGTAAATCTTTATGATGGCCCACCAGGAAACAAGGCACATTCGGCAATGAAACTCATGTAAATCTTTATGATGGCCTCACCAGGAAACAAGGCACATACGACAATAAAAATCGTGCAGATCTCTTCACCCAGAAAAGAGCCTGATGATTCCACCCATCTCCCTAAACTCTCTCAACTGCAAAAGATAGAAATATGCTAAAAATGTCAGAGAAAAACGGAACAGACACATTACGAGATGCATCAAGTACAAGCAACGAGAAAAAGGTGGGGGAATCGTTACTGACGAGTGAAGTCGGTGTCGACTGGCCTTGTCTTCATTTGCATAAGTCGAATGAATCCACTTATTCAAATGGTCTATTTCCTCCCCCACCCCCTAACTCTCCTTCATAAAATGACACGTTGGAAATTTTTCGATTTCCTCGTTTCTTTATACTTTATTTTTTTATGTGCTGTCATCGTAATTATTTTTTTATATGCTGTCAGCATAATTATTCGTATTTAATCGTGCGCCTCACAAACACATACACACGTATATATATATATATATATATATATATATATATATATATATATATATATATATATATATTTTATAAAATTTATAAATATATATATGTATATATATGTGTGTATATATAGATATAGATATGGTGTCTAGACGTCTACATTAGTTGCACCTCCTACCTCTATTTTACACTCTTTGTTACCCGGATATTTTTCACCCATACCATCCCATCACTTTTTATCTCCCTCTCCTTCCTCTTAACACTTCCAAATTTTGCCACCATTTTCACCAGTCTATCTTTGCCTAGTCTCCCCACTTGAAAAGGCTTCCTCAAAACATTCTGAACCATCTTTTCTTGTCTGCTAACTTACCAATGTATTTCTCACCTTTTTAACCCTTTTATGTGCTCTTAAACCACTCCTTTAACACCTCTAGACAACAACGACCTTCATTCAGAATGCATTCAACATCCACACTTCACTTCCGTAATGGAGAGTCGGCTCAACAGTTCCCCCTCATTGTCATTTTTGCCTACATAGGCAGTCCTCTACTCTTTCAAAGCTCCAGCACCGATCCTGTCGAACTGTTTTCCTTGCTTCAACTGTGCTTTGATTCTGTTCTTCTTTCGTCCTATCATAATCTGTTACCTTTACTTCAAAATGCCTGTAACACTTTATCTTTTGCAGATCTTATCAAAAGCTCTCTTTAGGTCCACGTATACCAAATACAAGTTTTTCCATTTACTTTGAGATTGTTCACACAAATTTTTATTAAGTAACTGATCCACCTGCTTTCTCCCTATTTGAACCTGGGCGATCTTTCCTTTATCAGTCCTCAGTTTTTTTTTCAATCAAGACCTTACTGTACACTTTCCCAATTATTTTAGGTAATGTTATGCTTATATAACTCTTACAATCATCTCTATGACCCTTCATATTTTATACAGGAACAACTTTTCTGAAGTGGGATCTTTCCCATTTTTGGTTATCCAGATACAGATATTTTAAACATCCTAGAGAGAGAGAGAGAGAGAGAGAGAGCTGAGAGAGAGAGAGAGAGAGAGAGCTTGCAGTGGAAGGGACTGGGACAAATATATCAGTAAAATTTTGCAATAAGAAAACACGAAACCATTTTGAGTTTTTTCAAAAATGACTATGAAATAATAGGGCACTAAAAGAACCTTTAAAATACCAATATAACTTCAGACTAACGGGTGTTGACTGGGTTACAATTTTGCTGTATTAGCTATGGAGGGAGGGGTATTCTTACCTTATAAGTCGTAAATTTTCTAATTTTTTTATTTGTCATTTGCGAATAGTGTTTATGGGGTTCAAATTAATGAGAATGAAGAGCTCTTTTCAAAAATGTAAGTTACAATTTCATAGTGTGTATTGGCAACTTATAAAATAATACCAATATATCTTGAGAGCAGAGGAAATATGAAGGGTTGAATCGTCAGCAAAAGAAAAATAAGAGAATAAAGCAGAAGCAGGAGGAAGGTCGTGAAAGAAGTAGGTGAACACGGTTCGAATGACGTATGCACCTCTAAGCCGAATGGCTGCCGTATGGAGACGCTGTCAGAGCGTGGGTTAAAAGGAGAGAAAATTATAACAACAGAAGAAGAGGTATGATTTTATTACGTATTGTGTCAGTGTCTTTGAGACACGCATTGTCTTGCTTTTCTTAGGAACTGATAGGAATCCTAAGAATCCATTGTGCAATGTGGATTTCTTATCTTTTATTCAGTAAAAAACAAAAGAACTCACATTTCTCCATAGATTTATTCATGTACACAAGGCGATACGACCACAGATCGTAGTACTTTTTTTTCTTGCATAGGGAGTCAAGTACACGTCAGTTAACCCTGATGTCGGTATTTTCTCAGTTCATTAACTCATTAGTTATTATTTCTCTTAGTTTTATCAGTTCTCAGATATTTCGAAGGATGATAACGGTTCGTTGATAAATCAATGAAATGACTGAGAGCTGGATTCGAAAACTATTATAATCACCAGTCAAAGATTAAATTCCCATTTTCTGTAATAAACAATGTGTACGTTTTCTATTATGCATTATTATATTCTTGGGGGAACTAATGTTACGCTGTCCAAGCAGCATTAGGGAGTTCCTGTCACAATTCTAGAAGTGCACCAGCAAATTTGTATTATGCACTCGCCAGTTCTAGCCTAGTCTGTTTACAGTAAATGTAACACAATTGTAGGCAGTGATTAGAAAGGAATTGTTTACGAATTCCAGCAAAGATTCTCTGGATTTATAGGCTAGGCCTCAACTGAACGAGTTGTTTAGGTTCTTGCATTCTGTATTCCAGTTATTTATAGAAACAAATTAGAGTAACAGATCTTCAAGTTAATTCATAAAGTGATTATGCGCAGCTTAGCAAACATCAAGTAAAGTTTCAGAAGAAAACAGCAGTACAAAAACATGGAATATGAAAAAAAAAAAAACTCACCTTTCTGCCCACCGACATGGGCTTCATGTTTTTAGGGCAAGCAGGGATGGTTTTCTTGCAGACTTCTGAAAATACCTTTTCCACGTCGGGTTTCTTCTTCCCGTAATGAGTCAGTAAAGATAGTCCAATGTCGTCTTCGTAATGTGCTGTTGGTAGAACGATATAAGATGTTTTTACATGCCGCTTTTTTTTTTTTAGTGGAGTCGTTTCCTGTGTTTGTTTGTGACACAAGTTATTTAGGAACACTTTTCACGCTTAGTACTTAAAAATTTCATTCGTTACTCCTTGCATTATGTATTATATCCAGTCATACTGAAACTTAGAACGCTTCTGGATGGTAGATTTACTTAGGCCTAGCAACTGGACATAGTACTTTCAAGAAAGGTGCTAATTTAGAGTATACTAACGCTAACAAGATTAGATGTTTGTGAACGATTTCGTACTTTCTGAAACTTTTGAGTGACTTCCACTATTGCTGCGATAAAAGAATACTCACCTTCTTTTGACTACAAGCTGACTAGGATATAAAATCAAGTGTTTCGAAGTTACATTGAAATTTTTTCTAGCGAAACAAACCTACCTCTGATTCCTGCGCAAAGTCTCTCCATTTTTGGCGGTGAGAGAACGTACGACCTGAGTCTCTCTGTGCTGCAAACGGCGACCATAGCTGCGTCTATGTGGTCCTCGACAGAACCCTTCTCCTTCGACCACTTCATCAGGAGTTTGTGAATCTCTGTGAGGGAGGGGGAAGGCTGGATCATATAGCAGTCTCATTTCATGCATTTGTTAAATACAGGTCTCTTCCAATTCATGCATTATTTAGTGGTTTCATTTAATTCACGTATTGTATAGACCACAATACGTGAGACTGTATAGTTGTCTCTTCTCATTCATGTATTACAATAGTGGACTCGTTTCATCCATGTATAATTTAGTGTATAAAAGACATTAAAATTTCGGAAGGGGTGTCTGGTCTACACTTGAAAAATTGCTTGGTAAATTGAGATTTTAAAGGTCACGCTTTCAGTTTTGTAGGGAAGTGACATTCCGTGGCTCAAACCTATCAAATTTTACTGTAATATCAGAGCAGTCACCTAGCTTGGTCATTAGATCCATAATGGGTAAATTACTCGTTGTATCGGGAATGCAGAATTTGGAATTATTATGAAGGTACAAGTACTATTATGTATTGCCAAGTAGAAATGTACGAGACAATTATCTCAAAATTTTTAACAAGGAAAACAAGTTAAGTGACTTTATACACCTGTGGAGATTAGTGTAATGATATAATTAGATGTTAATTAAATCAGCGATAATTTAAAAATGGTAGACAGTAAAAATAGGGAACAGGGAAATTTTACATGGTTAGACTAACGGAAGCATAAGCAGAGAGAATAACGTTAATGGTCAATAAAAGCAATCCGCTGGAAATAGAGTAAGTATAATTGCATACATACCCATTATATATATACACATAAATACACACATGTATATGTATATATATTTTATATCTATACATACATATATACAGTATATGTATAAATCTATGTATGTATATATATGTATATATATATATATATATATATATATATATATATATATATATATATATATATATATATACATACATACGTTGTGTGTATGTTTGTGTATGTTACAGCTCGCGTGGGTGTATGTAATCTCTCTCTCTCTCTCTCTCTCTCTCTCTCTCTCTCTCTCTCTCTCATAAGCTTGATACTGCACTCACCTTGAACAAAACCGTAACATCCTTCGCAGAAAGCAACTTGATCTTGAAATAACTTATCGTCGGGGATTTGCGCCTTTGGGCCAAATTCGACCTTATCCTTTGCGCTTTCGATCGCCTGAGCACTCAATGTAAACACGACTACTAAATACGTTACGAAACGGACAGTTGTTTTCGTCGAACTCATCTTTATTGATGCAGTTTTAGGTTCTCCCGCGAACTCCAGTCTTCTAGCTTACCAAAACTTAAAACTGGAGTTGCCGTCTCATGTGGGTTACTCGTTCTTCGCGACAAAGCTTGGTGCCTTTGTATCGACTGATTTCAGCTTAATCTCGCTGAAGTGTTGACAGCAAATTCAACTTTCTTCTTTCAAGTACAGTTCAGGATTTCACAGGGAACAGTGGAGACCTGAGGTGTTTGTAAGATCTTGTCTACTGCAAGGGGCGTTAGGAGATTATATCCTGGTAGAGTTTTATCTTATCTTACTACAAAGGTATTGACGCTCCTCCCCCTGGCTGATAACTCACTTCACGGTGAAAATCAAACAAGTTTCCTATTTCTGTTCATTGACTTTTTTATATATATACAGCATGTCACCTTCGATATCATCGAGAAATCAGCCTTACTGATTTACAGAAATTTAGATTAATTAATCTGAAAGTAAACACAGAGGTAGAGAATTGATAAGACATATCAAGGAAGGTCTTCGAACTGCTTTGTACCCCTGTCAATTTTTCTTTGTTTTGCCCCTTAATTGACGCCCCTTCATTGTTTTCAGTGAACAGGGATTTTTTCAGACATATACCAGTCCCTCTGTCAGATTATTATGATGATTACTACTACTACTACTACTACTACTACTACTACTACTACTATTCTGTGGAGTGGAATGTCCATTTTTGAAAATAATGAAAATTGTAGGATAGTGAGGATGGGAGTGAATTTAACATACCGGTTGATTAAATAAATGATTATATTTAAATAAAGTGTTATTTATCAAATTTCTGCTGATAATTATTTCGCAAATGTTTCTAGGGAACCAGCCAGAAGACCGTAGAGTTGGATACAAGTACAATCTTAGAATTAAACCCTCCCCTCCTAAAGAATCCAGTGCATTCCGGGAGTTGCTAAAAAAATGCATACTCTTTCTTGTCATTGTTACAGTATCATCAGAGTTGCCCATAATCTGCTGTGAGGGAAGTTGTGCCAAGCTGCATGAAGATTCGTTGCACAAATAGCAGGGAAAATCGCTCTAAGTCCAGGATTATCATCAGAGGCATAATCTGAAAATGCAAAATAAATAATTTCTTGCTTTCCTTTTTTTTTAAAGTTCTGAAATTTACAGAATTTTACTTCTGGCTGTTTCCAGAACTGACGAACATTGAAAGGGCCTTTGTGTTACTGTTTGTTGTATCAATTGTCATGCAATGAGTTAAGTATATCTTTGTTTAACCAGACCACTGAGCTGATTAACAGCTCTCCTAGGGCTGGCCCGAAGGATTAGACTCATTTTACGTGGCTAAGAATCAATTGGTTACCTAGCAACGGGACCTACAGCTTATTGTGGAATCCGAACCGCATTATACCGAGAAATGAACTTGGCATGCAATGAATTGTCGTGCAAATGGAACATGAGAAGTTCAAGCGAAGGTGCTTTGCATTACTACCCTTATACAATTCTCCTACTTTAACAATTTACTTGCATTTTTTCTGTTTATATATTAATTCGTTAATTTATTTTTTTAATAAGTGGTTTCTTATTTCTGTATTCACCATTACCCTCTGTTAGTTCTTTCAAATGAACACCATATTCTTTAGAAGCTTGTATTTCAAGTCATGGCCCCTGTGGGCTTGTTCCATATGAATAGGGTTCATCTTCTGAATGATAATATTAATAATCAAAGTTTATCTTACTTTGCAATACAGAAAAACTTCCTTTCTTATTGTAAGAGTATTTGGTAAAAGCATGAATGCCAAGTATTCAGAATCACATGACACGGCTTCATCAATGGTAAGATTTTGGCTGATCAAACAAGTTCTGGTTTTATGACACATACCTTTGAGGATTGCTTTGGCTTTGTCAGTTTATCTGTTATTTTTACTAGTTTTTTGTTATTTTTTGTGTAAGGGTTTTTACCACCTTGGTTAACTGGTATTTGTTTGTTGGGACAATCGGAACTACGATTGTTTACTAGCGTAGGTCGTTTCGCCTCTTGTTTTCTGGAAGAAGAGTTGGAGGTGAGGTGACGACCGACTGCCCCATCCTGACTAAAGCCAGCTGAGCCAGTCAGTAAAGGTATGGAAACCTGAAGAGTCACCAGCAGCATGGGGGATCTGTTTAATCTTGAGTCAGAAGTCAGTAACGGCGTTGTGTTTGGAGACTCGGAACCTGCAGATCTTAGCACGGATTTCATCATGCTCAGCGGAGCCAGCTTCTTCTGCACTGAAAACCACGGCTTTTGTTTTACAGCTTCGTCTGTGTGGTAGTTTCGTCTGTGTTTAATGTGCAGCTCGGCCGTGCAAAAGGTGGTCTCCTTTATATAATATCTACTGTGGTTTCCTGGAGTGTCCTGCACAATTTAATGTAGAGGGTTTTTGACCTAAGGGTTTTCCAGGTATTTCTCAATAGTGTTTATGTACTCAAGTATGTTGATTCTATTTTCGAGTTTTTTTTGTTAATGTCGTGCTGACCATGTTATTTTGATCTCTATTGTAGTTCTCGTATTTATTTGGAATGAGTTTTTTTTTTGTAATAGTTTAAAGTTTACTGCTACTTGTTACTTATGATTTTGTATGATTGTTTGTGATTTGGAATCACTGTAAGAAATTTTCATAGTTTAAAACGAGGGTAAAATATTTATAAATATATAGTGTAATGAGGTCCCTAATGGTTGTAATATCATTTGATTTAGAGTATAACTGTTTGATTTGCTGACTCCTGTGTGAACTTATTCTTGTTTTGCCGTCTTTAAGGATTTTTTTTTTTTTTTGTTAACGAGTATGCTGGCCCAATGGTGTATTCTTCTTAATAGTTTATTGTTTAATTTTTGGTTTTCTGACGCCCAACATTTAATTTATAATGGGTATATTTTGTTTAAATTGGGCATATTTTAATTTCTTTGGTTACGTTGCTGACTGCTATTTGTAATTTGTTTAAAAAACTTGTAAATTTTGTACAAATAAATTAGTTTTAAGGTCTCCGTTTTGTATTACACAGCTCCTTCCTCCTTTGTTTGCCTTAATTACTGCCGGATTGTCTGTCCCGATTTTTTTCTTTTCATTAAAGAACCTGATGGACCCATTAAGGGTTCATAACAGTGTAATTCTTCCTCTAGGACTTTGTAAGTTATTTCTTATTGAGCATGTTCCTTGTACTCATTTTGAGTGATACATCTGAAAGATCATTGTACACCTTATACAAAAGGTTCTTGCTGTGGTTTTAATACTTTACTTATTTTGCATAGGTTTTGTGAAGAAAAACATTAAATTATGATTTTATGAAAACATTCCAACTTATGAAAACATATTCCAACTTAAATTTTCCAACTAAACTTTCTCAGATTATGTACATTATTTTGTCTATAATAGACTGCCCTTCTTTCACTTACAGTAAGAAAGATTTATTTATACTTGTTATGGAAATATTTCGTCTCGGTTCCAGATGTACTTAGTTTTCATTCTTGCATTAATGTTAAGCATTCATATCATATTAACCATTTCTTTTATAATTAATTTTTGTTCTGATTATATTAACGTTTTTTCTCATTCGTCAAAAATCTTAAAACCTGTTTAGCTCAGGTTAGGTGTTTAAACCACAACCTGCAGACATTTTCTATCTATTGAACATACATTATATCAATACAATTTTTCTCAGTTTTATTTTTTCTTTGATATTATATATATTATTTAACAGTTTTTCATTTAATTTAGCTCTTTTTAACTGGTGCCGTTGTTTTCTATTCATGGCTATTCTTATATTCCACTAGTTTTCAGAGTCTCTAATTTTTTTCTAGTACGGTTTACACTTCCAGATACTTATTTTCTTCAAAGGAATCTTCATTTTCCAATGTCTTTTCGATATTCATGTTAGCCCTTCTCAAAGACCCATTCCATTTATGTACTGTTCCACGGCTTCTTGTTGTTGTACACATTCGCAGCATTTTTTAGTAATGAACTTAGTCGCAAATGGAACTTCGATAAAGACCACGAAGGGATGTTTACCATTTAGTATTCTTTTTGAGGATTCTTTATCACAAAAGGAAATCATGCACGAGATTTAAAGTTATATCATAACAGGTTAGCCACAATTGCTTTTCTATGGCGTCGTGTAAATACAGGTTTCTAGCGATTTTCAGTCCGTTCTTTGTTAAAGTTTTTGTTAAGTATTGTATTAATGTTTACTTTAACTTGTGTGTGGAATATAGCTAAAATCCCTTAATTTGAGCCATGCCGTAATGTGAATTCCGTAAATTGTGCTCAGCTCGCTGCAATGTCACAGTATTGGTTGCAAGACGAGGCGGTACTCTAGACGATTGGAGAGCATGGTATTGCCTCCTTTCATATATGCTTGCTCCCTTAAAATTGCTACCTTGTAAATTGTGTAATATTATGAGGTATTTTATATACTCATTTTTTATAAGGATTTTTTTGAAGCATAAAGTTTACAAATAGCTCGTGAATACGCAAGTAACGCCATAAACATTGCTTGCTCCCTGGAAGTGTATATGTTTGCTCCTTAAAATTATAACTGGATAGTTTGTGTAAGATTGAGTTATTTGTTATTAATTTAATTTTTAATAAAACTATAAAGAAGCAAAAGGCTTAGGGAAAACATATAAAGAGTACCACCGTCATAAACATTGCTTGCTCCCTGGAAGTGTCCGTTCCCCACTCCCTGTGTTCTCGCATCTCAGTCTCGCGAATCGCGAGATCATCGTACTTGGGGGCTTTTTGTAAACACTGGATTTTGTTTACTTCGTCTTCTCCTGTAACATCATCTTAATTACACGCGAGTGCTGCTGAGGTCTTCCTTGAAACGGATCTTAAGTGGCAGCAGAGATGGCTACAGCCACAACGCAAGTCGTGCAGGGTGAGTGGAAAGGAGGTTTAGTGGGCGAAATAAGGGATAATATCTGTACCTAAATAATGAGGAGCTGCGTCTGTTGCAGCCTAACCATGGCCGAGGAGCATCTTTCATTAACCGTCTATTCTCACACTCGATTCATTCATTTATTGTTTTCTGCTGGTCGTGCTATGTCGTAGACGATCCAGGGAGGTTTTTATTTGGTAGCGCTTTTATTTTGATGTGATTGAACCTCCCAGGCGAGGAAAGATTAAGGAGTAACGTGTAATGCAAATTTTGCGTTATGCGGTAGAGGCTTACAGACGAACCGTAAGGGGTCGAGGAAAAGGGAAAAAAACCGTTTACACAAACATTATTCCACCATGCACGATGTAGTCTAATAGGCCTATGCCCGAAATGCATGGAAATATACCTCCGATTTGGCGGGGTCGGGCATGATGAGTAATTGACAGTTCTCCTGGTCCATAGGTTATTTATTTTTATGTATGGATGTGGATCAGAATACATTAGTATGTAGGTCGTCTATAGTGTAGCCGCATGGTTTGTTTTATTCATCGTTGATAGGGATAATGTGTTATTCTATTATTTGCACAACGATTAGTGCGTAGACTAGTCGGCCTGTCAGTACCTACTAGTTATGGAGTAAGCGAAACACATTTCTGTTTTTGAAAGGTGTATTATACTGACCACAGTTGATTTTCTTTAGCCTATAGCCTACCGTGCATGAAGTAGTTATCTCAGCATACCACCTTGCCTTTACTTGTTTTTTCTTGTCATTTCAAATTTGCTTAGATTATACATTGTCCATAATTGAATTCAACTTTGATAATTGTTTTCTTCTTCTTTGATAAGGATAATGTGTTATTCTATTATTTGCACAACGATTAGTTCATAGACTAGTTGAACTTGATCTGATATATAATTAGGTTCAGTCGTCTTATCAGTACTTACTAGTTATGGAGTAAGCGAAACCCATTACCGTTTTTGAATGGTTGATTAGACTGACTACAGTTGATTTTCTTTAGCCTATAGCCTACCGTGCATGAAGTATTTATCTCAACATACCACTTTGCCTTTACTTGTTTTTTCTTGTCATTTCAAATTTACTTAGATTGTGTATTATCCATAATTGAATTCAGCATCAAAATTTGTCTATAGTATTGTTTAACTTTCAAGTAATTTTAAAATTTAATATTTTCAAAAATTCTTTTGTAACTTAGTTACCCTCCTCATTAAAAATTTGGTGGGCCTTAGAAGGAATTTGGTGTATGTGTTTGTGCAAAAGGAGTAAATGACAAAAGAGAATGAAAATTATGGGAAGTCAAGATTGAAACATATCCTAGGGTTGTGTTTGGCTATTTTGATGGTTTGTGATGGATCCTGGTGAATTTGATATTCATGTCTGTAAGAAATTCCTGCTTGGCAGTTGCAACCTAAACTACTCCTTATCTAACAATAAAGAAGGGAGCTGAGTGGGAAACCTGGGTTATTTAAAATCAGTACAAGAAGAACATAACCTTCCTAACCTAACCTAACATAGGATGCTGGGTCCTTGTGCATAGACCACCTACTCCTGGCTCCCCTATCTTACCTAACACCAAAAGTATGGCTTCTCATTGGGTCAGTTTCTGATAAAAATAAATAGACTTTGAGAATCTCAGCAAAAATTATCATAAAAATAATTCCTCATCAGCATTAGAAAAATCACTGTAACTGTAAACTAAAGTGCCCTGTAATTTGCATCTAATCACTGAAAACTCTCTGTCCTTTCTTAGGTCAGGCATGAAAGTATATGTAGTAATGTATTGGAGAAAGGTTTGGAAGAACAAAATAGTTACAGAAGAGCCAAACAGGCAAAGAACTTGGGGGTCCTGCCTTCCCATCACTTATGTCAGTACAGACAGTATGGTACGAGAGCCAACTACTTTTGCTTTCTTAAGTGACTAGGAAGTTGACTTCCCAACATAAAACGCTAGTCAGCCTTGTTTTTGAGATTGTTCCCCCCTCCAGTGATAAGTTTCATTAAAAGTATGAGAGATTGTATCTTCATAGGAACATATGACAGATAGGCTGATATTGTAGGTAATTACCCACGACCCTGCACGATGGAGATTGCTAATTGAAACCTAGTTTCTAAGTTCCAGCTGGTCCCAGTGGCACTGAGAGAGATATTCATATAAAATTTGCTGTTTTTCAATTCAGCAAATCTGATCACTCTTGGCAGGAAAAAAGGATAAGGAATCGGTTGTGAATGTGAAAGATCTCTGTTAAAATACAACTTACAAAAAATTGACAAACATGAGACCATCTGTCGATGCCAAGTCATAACTGCTATATTAGGAAACAGAAACCTATCACCAAAAACTGCTTTATCTAAGAGAAATAAATCTCTGGCAGAAGCAGACATCCACACTGAAGAACAGTATTCTAGCCAAGGAAGTACAAATGACCTACAACAGATTGCACTGATTTTATCACTGTTATAAATACAAGGGGCCTTCTGTACAATACCTAATTTCTGTGCAGCACTAGCTGGACTGTCACTTAAAGGCTATGCTAGAGCAAGAGCCTATGGCAGCAGGTTCTTATAAACTTCAGAATCTAGGAGTGAGTGACTGTTTTAGAATTACTTCAAGATTTCCTAACAGGCAGGCAGCAGCGAGTTGCTGTTGATGGGGTCTTGAGCAAACCAAGACCTATTGTGTCGGGAGTTCCACAGGGTGGCGCTCTTGGTTTGCTGGTATTTTTATTGTATACAAGTGATAGAGTTGTTGGCTTGGAAAACAAGATTGTTCAGTATGCCAGTGATGCAACACTTGTGGGTATAGTAAAGTCTCCATTTATGGGAAATGAAGATGCCCATAGTCTCAGTCATGACGTGGAGTAGATTAGTGAATGGTGTATAGTAGTTGGGAGGATTATGAGGCTGAATTCCAATAAAATGAAAACTATCAATTACCAGATATGGTACAAATTTTCTGCCTCACCCTCCATTTCAGGTGGATAGGACTCTACTGGATGAGTCTGAAGCTTTAACTATTCTTGGTGTAACTTTTGACTCACATCTTACTCTTGAGAAACTTTCAATGAAAGTGTTAGCTAGTGCTGCACAGAAATTAGCTATTGTACAGAAGGTCCCATGTATGTATAGCAGTGATAAAATCAGTGCAATCTGTTGTAGGTCATTTGTACTTCCTTGACTAGAATACTGTTCTCCAGTGTGGATGTCTGCTTCTGCCAGAGATTTATTTCTCTTGAAGTGGTTTTTGGTGATATGTTGCTGTTTTCTAACATAGCAGTTATGACTTGGCATTGACAGATGGGCTCATGTTTGTGAATTTTTTGTAAGTTGTATTTTAACAGAGATCTTTCACATTCACAAATGATTCCTTATCCTCTTTTCCTGCCGATAGTGACCAGATTTGCTGAATAGCAGCACCATTGTTCAGTAAATGTGCCTCACTGTTGAACTTCTCAGTTCCAGAGGTGGAACAGTCTTCCTGAGAATGTTGTGCAGTTGGAACCTCAAAAGTCTTTAATAATTACCTCCATTTTTCTGTTTATTAATTTGTTACGGTAATTTTTTTATTTTCTAATGATTGATCTTTTTTTTCTATTTCCTTTACCTCTGTTACTTCTTCCTAATGAACACCATATTGTTTGAAAGCTTAAATTGTCATAATAATAATAATATCAGTGACAAAGAAGGGTAGCAACAAAGGTGAAAAAAATTTTAACAGCTTGCAGGTTATGCTTAATCATATGGTATTGGACCTTCTGGCCTAAGAGAACAGCATCTGTTAGACGTTCCACTATTTACAGCTTGTTTAGGAAACCTGGTTAAATGGCTTCTGCCTCCTCATCTGTCATATCCCCCTCCCCTATGCCTGCAACATCCCCACAGCTTTCTCCTCTACAGCCCTTACACCCTAATACCAGTGCTGAGTCTTGTGTCCTAGGGCCGCAGATTGATGTTGATAATCCCAAGCCCTTAGAGATAGATGTGAACTAGCCCTTTGAAATGAATGCCAATGACCCAGTGCCCTTGGAGGTTGTTGCAGTACCTTTCAGTATTCCAGATCCTTCCCTGTTGTAGCCTCAGTCTCCAAGCTTCGAGCAGTTTTTTTTTTATACATTTTGTAAGTGTGGTGTGTTTATATCATAAACACTTTTTTTATACAGACCCATTGATCATAAGTTAGCTTATTTCCAGTTGCACAAACTTGTTTTATTTGGAAAATACAACTCGCAGTGCAGATACCGGGACAGTATTCATATATGATGCCTTGCAATGTCATTTTCACTATCCCAGATGACTGTTGTCATAGTTGCCGTCTTTATGCCAGCCTGTTCTTGCTCCGAGTTTTCTTTTCATTACTTCTCTGTTTTCACTCCTTTGACATGATGTAGTATAGTCAATGTTAGGGTTTATAGTAGTGTTGTCTCTGTGCGTAGACAAACCAATGTTCCTCTGCCTCCCTTTTTGAAGGTTTTAGTGAGTGCTTTCACCAGGAAAACATAATAGGAACTGGGAGAGAAGGAGAATGGCTTTCATGTACATGTACTGTGCATACAATAGTTGAGTTATAATATTCCTTTTATGGAATTTTCTTAGTGGCTGAGTTAAGTGGCTGTAAGTTTGAACTTTATTTGACAAGAATACACTTTTGTCATTACTAGTGATAGGAGTCAAGTTGATGAAAATTGATCTCAGGAACAGTGTATAATAATATGAAAGCCACTAGGAGTCACGTTGATAAAAATTGATCTTAGGAACAGTGTATAATAATATGAAAGCCACTAAGAGTCTACATATCTATTTCCCTCGGAAGTTATGTTCGTTCATAAGGTTTTACCATTTACTTATAATTATTTACGCGTTGTTGCATTGGAATTATGTTTCCAAAGACCAACCACAGCTTAAACTTAATCCTATTTTTAAACGCATTCAGTTTTTCAGATTTGGTAGTGATTTAATTTCAAGAGATGTCAGTCATTGATTGTTAATGTATGAGATGAAATTTTTTTGACACCATTCGTATTCTGCTCTTGCATTTTGTTTTGCATAACAGATTCATGCTTTTTACTGGCTTAGTCACAGCAGTATCCTGAGGCTGAAGAGCATCTTTAAAATTTAGCAGGACAGAGCAAAGTTACTTGTTTTAAGTTGTCCAAAAATGCCTTGCTCTAGTGGTATAAACATCTATCAGAGAAAAAGGTTGTCTTTCTTGAATATGCTCTTGGTCTATCATTATCCCCATTGTAAACTAGGGGTTGCAAGACTGCTTAATGTTCCAGTGACCTGGTAATGTTACTCCCTTAGGGTGGCATCTCTGTACAACCATTGTAATTGAGATAAATTGGATTGTGTTAGGCATGGTATAATGCAACAGATTAGGAAGAGACTCTGGCCATTTGCTTGGGTCTGTATGTTGTTGCCACTTCTTCCTCTGGCCATTTCCTTGGGTCAGTATGTTGTTGCCACTTCTTCCTCTGGCCATTTCCTTGGGTCAGTATGTTGTTGCCACTTCTTCCTCTGGCCATTTCCTTGGGTCAGTATGTTGTTGCCACTTCTTCCTCTGGCCATTTCCTTGGGTCAGTATGTTGTTGCCACTTCTTCCTGTGCATTTCCTCTATGTTGTTGCCACTTCTTCCTCTGGCCAATTCCTTGGGTCAGTATGTTGTTGCCACTTCTTCCTCTGGCCATTTCCTTGGGTCAGTATGCTGTTGCCACTTCTTCCTCTGGCCATATCCTTGGGTCAGTATGTTGTTGCCACTTCTTCCTCATCCCTTAAATCCTATCCTTATCAATAGAAGCCCTTTTCCTTCGGGAATACTCAAATCCATTCTTATAATATGTAAACATGACTTTCACTTTGTGGCTTCACTTTTCACATTGTTTATACGTGTTACTGTGCACGTGTATTGGAGTTTGCTCATAGTGTATTTTTTTCTTTTGTGTAGCTATGTAATTTCACATAAAATTATAAATGTGCGAAAGCACACATCAGCATCAGTGCACTGACTCAAATTGACGGCCAGAGTCTTTTCCTAAATTTGTTGTACTATAGTAGTAAAAACCACTCCATACCTTGATTATCATCTGCTTGTCTTGTTAGTTATAAAAAAACATTTTGACCAGATGATTGTGTTAAATCCTAAACTTCCTGGCAGTACTTTATGAGTACCTTGTTTTGCATAGTCCAGTCTGTCTGGCCAGACTTGATGAATTACTTGTCTGGATTGAAATGTGCATACATTACTGATTTGTTTGAGAAACTTGTACTGAATGAGCGCAAGTCATCTGGCATTGCCCTTGCATTCTCATCACAATTAATTGTACACCAGCTCTCTAATATTTATATGGCCACCTTTTCCAAACAGCAAATAAGTACCTTCCTCCTTCACAATACCAGTTGCAAAGACATGTTCGTTAATCCCCTATAGTTGTGCATTACCCAGATATAATCCTGAGTGCAGCTTTCTAGAATTTTGCCAAGTTACAGTGGATGGCCACTGTTTCCTTTTTTGCAGGATTTCTATGATTCTGTGATTTATTTTTATCCAAATTGACGGCTGCTGCTTATTAATAATGGTAGCATTTGTTTCTTTCATGCACCTCTCATAGAAAATTATACTTCAGTTTATGGACCTCTGGAAATTCAGTGGAATAGTGATTGTTTTCTGCTTTTCTTTTTCTTGGAAGATTGCAAACTTAAAATTGCATACTTCATCATTAGCATTTTTTGTGCACTTTGGTGTGATGTTGTAACATTGCTTTTGTTGTTTTGGAATGGGAGTTGTGGCCTTCATACTGGTTGGAAATTAATGTGTTAACAATAAACTTGTTAACAATGACATTTTCCTAGACGTGAGCGAGATAAAGTGATAAGTGCACTTGTTTTCCTCAAGACGTTCCTGTCCATCTGACTTGTTATAATTTGTGACTGCAACCTTAACCTAAGTATAGTATCTAAGTAATGTATTATATTGTTCTTGACAAATGATGTTATTTTGCTGTTTACTCTATTAACAGTATTAATAGTTCCTACCTACTAACTTTAATTGTAGAAGTACATAGACATCCCACTAAACACAGCAATGTCAGTGTGTTTGTACTTACATCTGAAACAAGAACAATTTTCATGTAGCAATGTGAGAAAATGTCTTACATTTCTATTTTGATACAAATATTAAACCTGCAAAATTTTTTAGCATCTCAGAATTGCAAACATTTAACCCAGTGGGAATAACTTCATGTACAGAATTTACTATGACTTGGAAGTAAGGCAGTTGCTGCTTTCCCCTTCTCATCATGTATTCAAACCATTTCAATTCTTGGGCTCTGCATGTATTTTACAGTCACATCCCTCTGTAACTTAATCATATGCCCAACATACTACAGTGGTGAAATTCATTGTTTTGAGTCATGCATGTTTAAAATCTCCAGTTTGAAGTAGCCAGGTGGCATGCTTAAAAATAAAAAGTACAAGATACACACATCATAGATTTTTGCACTGCAACAGTCTCTAGCCAGTAATTAGTTTTGCTAGATGCTGTTGCTTCCTCTGACTTTTGCTATCTCATTGTCAAGTCAGTACTGTACTTGGTTTGCAATCCAAAATGTCACAGAGGTAGCAGAAATGTTTTGATTCTTTCTGCTGCTTCTCGTTCTAGTTCTCATTGTTAGCTCCTCTTTGTAGAGTCCATTTTGAGTTGTCAAAGATCCCATGCTGTTTACACTTTGTAATCCTGAGCATATTCTGTAACACCCTTTGTTGGATAGTATTGCATAAACTGTTACATTTATAGGACAGCCTCCTTTTCTACAGAGCTTTTTGCCTTCCTCCATTATTATGACAAAACAGTAAAGGATTCGGTGATTTGCCTTGATAGTGACGTGTATTTTAGGAGAGTTTGAGAGAAATATTGCTTGTTTTCATTCTGAATCTTACGGTAGGATACAATTGCATGTCTCGATAATCTGTTGAATGTCCTCAATTCTTCAGGTAGAAGATATAACCTTATCCTTTTCTCTTGGTACTAATGCATATGCCTTATTACAGAGATACCTCTGTTCTGTGTTTCCCAGACATGAATTATGCTCCATAAATTCCAGGTTACAACAGAATTAGTTCTTATGAAATGCTATAAGTAATTTACTTATGCTGATCTGTAGGTTACAGTAGTGCGATATATGTGTACCCAAGTTATTGTAGCATTCTTTTTCTTAAAGCACATTCCTGTGGTAGATACAAGTCCCTTTGACGGATATATCATTGTCATTGGAGCCTGATTATGCCTCCTCACAACCTGAATTCATTGGCTCACCAGCGACTTACACCTAATCCAGATACAGTATTTTGTTTGGCCTGGTCTTGTTAAGTGGGGAACAGGTGGCAGGATTGCCAGTGTTACCAAATTTTTTTCCTGTTCTTACTATTTAGGTATTTTGTGGTAGTTGTTGACAGTATTGCAGTATCCAAGAAGTATTTTATATTTTTATATTGTAAGATTTTTAATTCAGATTTGAAATTCTTGGTATTTACACTATATTTTTTATTTTAGTTTGTGCTCATACATAAAAAAATCTTGAGTATGCTTTATTTGTTTTTTGTAGATTAAAGAAAAGGTAAACAATTTCTTTCTGAAATACACAAATCATCATCATGTGATATTTATACAGTTCTTTGTATTAAGAAAATTGGGTAGTGGTAGGCATTTATGAAGTTCATCCTGAAAAAAGTATTTTGTTTGAAAATGATAGTCATGTGTTTTGTAATTTTATGTTAAAGATTAGATTTTTCATTAATTTCGTGATTGCTAGTTTTTTAATGTAGAGTTTGTTCAATCAATGGTGTGGATATCACCCTGAGATATCTCTTGTCTGTCAGTATTTTAAGAAACATTGTTTTATATCAGTACAGTCTAGTTCAGTTCTGTACTAGGAATTTTAATGTGAAATCCCTGAAATAAAAATTATTTGGTTACAGCCATTTAGTTTTTGTAATCTAATACTGAAATGATGAGGTAGATTTTATCTTCCTAAAAATGCAGATTAATATCTAGGCATTGTTGAAAACTTCCTGCATTGTACTGTTCTTGTGTTGGTTTTTGTACCCTCTACCCAGCTGTCCAGCCTTTTCACTTTATCGTGCACAATTTTTTACCTTTCATTGAAGAGGAAGTCCCGTAGATGAGCCCTGTCGTCCGTTGGACTATGGGACAGCCTCCCAGAGGATGTCGTTCAATTGGAACTTCATAAGTTCAAGCGAAGATGCATTGCATTACAACCCTAATACAGTTCTCCTTGAATTTTGATATTTGACTTACATTTTTATCTGCTTATTTGTTAATTTGTCTTTTTTTCAATAGCTGATATCCTCTTTCTGTATTTCCCATTTCCTTCTGTTACTTCTTTTGAATGAAAACCATATTCTTTGGAAGCTTAAATTTCATGTCAGTGGCCCCTGTAGGCTTGTTCATATGGATAGGGTGCACCACCTGAATAATAATAATAATAATAATAATAATAATAATAATAATAATAATTAATTATATATTCGCGGGAATAATAAACTGTATTTTTTCTATTTGCAGGCAGTTTAGATGCCAGAAAAAGGCGTGCAGGATCTTTGGGGTGAGTACAGCACTATTTCAGTAAATTTTTGTACTTAACTAGTCTGTCTAAGTACAATTTAAAAGGAAGTTTACTTAAACTTCGGAAGTGACGAAACTGTGTGACGTATGTTCAGCTCTGCAACAGTTCTTGAATTGGGAATATTGCCAGGAATTCTGTTCATCTCTGCAACTGATCTTTGACTGGGGATATTACCGGGAATTCTGTTCATCTCTGCAACAAGTCTTTCATTTGGTATATTACTTGAATTATGGTGATAGAACCATATGGTATGCAACACTTCAAACAGGTGGATAAGAATACAGTACTGTACAAAGGAAAGGGATTGATAAATTTAAACAGTTTTACTGTGTGAAGGAAAGATATTGATAAAAATCTGTATAAAGGAAAGAGATTAATAAAATTCTGTATAAAGGAAAAAGATTTTAAAAATTATTGTTGATAATTGATAACTTTATACAGAATTGAGTAAAATAGAGATTACTGTCATAAAATAATTTTTAATAGTTGCAGTCAGCATAGAGATTCTTTGTGATAACTGGTAGTGTAATAAAATTATTTTTAATGGTTGCAGTCAGCATCAGAGATTCTTTGTGATAACTGGTAGTGTAATGAAATAATTTTTAATGGTTGCAGTCAGCATCAGAGATTCTTTCTGATAACTGGTAGTGAAATAAAATAATTCGTAGTAGTTGTAGTTAGCATCTTAGATTCTTTGTAATAACTGGTAGTGTAATGAAATATTTTTTAATAGATGCAGTCAGCATCGTAGATTTTTTGTGAGGTCGTAGTCTAATGAAATAATTTTTAATAATTACAGCCATCGTTAGAGATTCTTTGTATTGACTGGTAGTGAAATAAAATAATTTTTAATGATTCAGTCTGCTCCGGAGATTATTTGTAATAACAGATAGTTCTGCTTATTTTTTCCCATCTACTGAGAAAAAATAAACTGAGCTACCACTTGTTACAAAGAATCTCTGGAACTGACTGCAACTACTAAGAATTATTTCATTACAGTAATCTCTCTCTTGTACACAGTACTGTATAAAGTTATCAGATATCAACAATAATTTTGTAGGTTTTTTCTGTGTGATTATCATTCTTTGTAAATATTCAGTTTGAGGCTGCTCGTATGTACATCCTTTTATTTTTTAATAATTTATTAATTTATCTATACATTTATTAATTTATCTTTATTTTTATTTTCTAACAACTGGTCTCTTTGTATTTCCTATTATCTACTGTAACTTCTTTCAACAACACCATATTCTTTGGAAGCCTGAATTTCAAGTCAGTGGTCACTGTAAGCTTTTTCTTTTGAAAAAAGATAATAATAATAATAATAATACATCGTTGAAGAAAGATTTCATTAATTTATAGAGAGCAATTTAAGCAGCAAAACGAGGCTATCAAGCAATAATGACTCCAGGTCAAATGACAGTCATCAGCCATGACATACCCTTAGTGGGTTCTGGATATGAACACATCTAGTGCGAGAGATGGAGGGAAGGGACTAAGAACAATTAAGATGACTAATGGATTCATTGGTAAGCTTTCCTCTAACCGTTATGAGAAGTAATAAGGTTTCCGTGATACATAATTAATGGAGGAACTTTGGCTTGAATATATGATGTGAAATGGGCTATGCTATACAGCCTTGTTGGTGGCTCTCTTGTTTCGTTGTGTGGTATGTTTTGGTCCCCGCAGGGGAGTAGTGGGGTGCACTGTAGGCATTACATATTAAAGCTATTTGCAGCATACCTTCCTTAGGCCCCCAGCTGCAACCCCTTTCATTCCTGTTACTGTACCTCCGTTCATTATCTCTTTCTTTCTTGTTACTTTTATCAACCCTCTCCTAAGAATTGATTCATAGTGCAACTGCGAGATCTTCCTCCTGTTACACTTTCAAACCTTTTTACTCCCTTGAATTTTATATTCCAATTTATTTTCCAATATTGATTATAATGTCTGGTTGATAAATGATATACATTATAATCTGATTTGTTTTTAATCTTTGACTCTAATAATAATATTGATAATAATAATCTATGATCAATATCGTGAGGTAAATTGTTACTTGATCATTTAAAAATTCTTGAGTGACAGTTTCGAATGTTGAAATCGATTCCATAGATATTTTGGCCCTAGTTATCTGCTTTTAACTCTATCTTGTGTGAGTTATGTTCCGCCTTAGGGTTCACTGAGAGAGAGAGAGAGAGAGAGAGAGAGAGAGAGAGAGAGAGAGAGAGAGAGAATTTCCTGTAATTGTATTTTGAGAGACCCAAGCATCCTTTTTGCTTACAAACCCTCACGCGATTGACACTTGTCTTGTTGTAACGGCGTATCTGATAGAGTGCGGGTACAGGGCGGTTGGGTTTTTGGGGTGGGGGAGGGGGAACCCCCTTTCAAACCCGGCAGGCTATGAGAGTACACCATTCAGCAGAGAGAGAGAGAGAGAGAGAGAGAGAGAGACAGAGAGAGAGAGTGAGTGGTGTCTCTTTTAATTTGCTTTGATGACTGTGTTAATGACCAGCCTGTAGTTAAAATGGATATTTGTTGCGTGCGAGTCTCCGTCTTTTCGGGTTTTGTTATCGTTCGTTATGTCTTCCATCGTCTCTTAACCGAAATTTGACAAGTATTGTCCGACGCCAGTCGCTTTATATGCGCACGAATCGCTTTGTACTCGTAGGTCGGTATTTATCCTCAATTGTCTCCTAAATGCACAGTATTTTGAGTGGTTACTCGTTCTCCTAAGCGCTCGCTCCACAAAGACAATATCCCCTTGTTGGGGGGGGGGGGTGAGTGCCGTCAGTGCACCTCATGCTGTGGACTGTAGGCATTACTTAAGGTTCTTTGCGGCGTCCCTTCCTTCGGCCCTCAGCTGCAGCCCCTTTCTTTTAACTGTACCTTCGTTCTTATTCTCTTTCTACCATCTTACTTTCCTTAACCCTCTCCTAACAATTGTTTGATATTGCAGCTGCGAGTTTTTTCCTGTCACACCCTTCAGACCTTTTTACTGTCAAATTCCGTTTCATCGCGGAATGACCTCATGGGTCCCAGCGCTTGGTCGTTGGCCTAAATTCGATGTTCTATTCTATTCGTACTACTAATGCATTATTTAGAGGGGTAATGAATTTCCTGATTGTTAACAATTTCAATCGTCGTCAGCTTCACTTTATTTAATAGTTCATCAACCTGTTAATTTGCTTATTTTAATCCTTGAACGTTACACACTTCTGCAACAAGAACCCAAAAAAGTTAGAGATGTTAGTATGTTACTATAATCATTTTTACTTTAACTGTTAAGACATTATGTAA
The DNA here is from genome assembly GCF_040412425.1 of Macrobrachium rosenbergii. Classification (NCBI taxonomy): domain Eukaryota; kingdom Metazoa; phylum Arthropoda; class Malacostraca; order Decapoda; family Palaemonidae; genus Macrobrachium; species Macrobrachium rosenbergii. The sequence goes on along the minus strand of NC_089793.1, from coordinate 23,920,447 downwards.
ATGGACACTTAATTCCCTTGTTATTTACAGTTTTAATCGTCTCTAGCTTCACTTTGTTTAATATTTCATTAAAACTGTTAATTATTTATATTAATCCTTGAACATTATCACCCCTTTCTCTGCAACAAGAACCCCCCCAAAAGTTAGAGATGTTACTAAACTCATCTTGACGTTACCAGGGCTTGTGGCGTTCAGAAACTTCTTTTTGCCCGATTCTGTGGGAGAGATGGACATTGGTGGAATTGCTCCGACGAGAATAATTGAACGTAGAGTGATGGGCGATTATCCGTCAGGGAGAGACAGACAAACAGACGTGCGAGAGAACTGGGCTGTGTTTCTCTGGCCGTATAAAAAAAAAATCAAGCAGTAAACTGACATGTTGAAGAGGAGAGAATGCTTCTTTTTTTTTATTTAAATTCAGAATGTTTGTCTTTTTTTATTTTTTCTTTATTCAAAATCGTGTCGATTCTGAGATAAAGATCTCCCTGTTAGAGTTGGTATGAAGAGTCCAGTTACCTATATATATATATATATATATATATATATATATATATATATATATATATATATATATATATATATATATATATATATATATATATATATATATATATATATATATATATATATATAAATAAGAGAGTTTAATCTAAAAATGAAATTAGCTTTGGGGTATAAACAGTTAATGTGATGCCCTTATGACCTCAGCTAAGGTGTGATGTGCATATTTTGTGACCAATATATTCGGAAAGCCGTATTAATCTTCAGTATTAACTTATCTTCGCAGCCCCATTATCATAAATTTTGTTTCATCGTCATATTTATCATTAGTGATGTGACTCAGATTTTTTTTGTTCGTCATACAAGAAAATGTAGAATTTTATGCAAGAAAATTAGAATTTATGTGAATTTTTTTTACAAGAAAGTGTACAGAATTCTTGTAGAATTTTACACAAAGTGTAGAATTTTATACTAGAAAATTGTTTTTATTGGGGAAATGTAGAATTTTTGTAGAGTTTTATACAGAAAAATGTAGAATTTTATACAAGAAAATGTACAATTTGTGTAGAGGTTTGTACAGGAAAATAAAGAATTCTACACAAGAAAATGAAGAATTTATGAGTTTCATCCAAGAAAATGTAGCATTGTTGTAGAATTTTATACAAAAAATGTAAAACTTTACAAAAAAATGAAAAATTCTTGTGTTTGTTATTTAAAAAAAAAATGTGAAAAGCGTATGAAGCCAATGGTAACGGTCTCTTCACAGCCGAAAATCATCATCACCTCCGCCTTTCCATCACATCTTGTTTCTGCCAAGGGACCTCATCGGTGTGTGTGCGTTAATGACCCGTGAAATTGTCGCAGGAAAACACCGGCTTTTATGTCTTCGACAAGGGGAGGTGCTGGGATTCTCGTCATTTTATTTATTTATTTATTTTGATTTTTTGTATGTTCTTGTATTTTTTTAAATTGTTTTTTTTTTGTGTGTTTGTATATTTATTTCAGGCGACCGTTTTCCCTTGTAAGACTTCTTCATAAGCCTTATTGGTCTTCCATTTTTGTTCTCATTGGCAGGGGTGGGTGGTAAAGGCGAGATTATAGGTCCTCTCTCTCTCTCTCTTGTCTTCGCTTCTCTCTCCTCTCTCTCTCTCTGAATCTCTCTCTCTCTTCTTCTCTCTTTGTTTCTGACTTCTCTCTCTCTCTCTCTCTCTCTCTCTCTCTCTCTCTCTCTCTCTCTCTCTCAAAACCTAGCATTTTTCGTGTGTTTTATTATTATTGAATTTTACATTTTGTTTCATTAGGAAAAAGCAAGTGATAATTCAGACTTCTCTCTCTCTCTCTCTCTCTCTCCAGTGTTCTCTCTCTCAAAACCCAGTGATAAGTTCATTGTTATTAATTTATACTTTCTCTCTCTCTCTCTCAAAACTCTCTCTCTCTCTCTCTCTCTCTCTCTCTTGTTATTCTATTATTTACTTTCTTTCTTTTCATTGGAAGAGCCAAATGATAATTCGAATTCTCTCTCTCTCTCTAGAACTCTCCACATATCATAACGGAGCCTTGAACAACCTTTTGCCGCGTTTTGTGGAGGTGCATTAGGTCAAGGTCGTGAGGTCAGTATGAAGGGGTCATTGGATTAAAAAAAGAGAGAGAGAGAGAGAAGTAAAAAAGAACTGGTCGATCGATGCCGTGATTTGCTATAAGACTGGATGACAGAGGTATGACTTTTTTCTTGACTTTTTTCCATTGACTTTTTTTTTTGAAATCGAGGGATGAAATTGTGCTGTGACGGAAAATTATGATCATTACGTCCGCTCTGGGCATGATCTGCGTCGTGGTCGGTTCTTCTCGTAAAAAAATAAAAAAAATAAAAATGAAAGATGGCTTAGTAGATTTTTACGGTTGATTGAGCAGCGGGGAAATAAATTGCTTTCTGGGTCTCGTGTGTCTTTTTGGTTTGTGTTATTTGTCGTTAGTGATTTGTATGTTATATATATGTATGTATGTATATATTTATTTATTTATATATAATATATATATAGTATATATATATATATATATATATATATATATATATATAATATATATATATATATATATATATATATATATCTAACATATATATATATATATATGTATACACATATATATATATATATATATATATACACACATATACTCAACAGTACAGACGATTTCGATAGAGGACACACATATATATTTAATTTATATATTATATATATGTATTTATGTGCTGGCAAGCGTAGGAACTAGGGTGGTACTTAAAATAACATGTCCGTTGTGAAATGAACATTATCTAGCAAGTGATAATTTTCTTCAGAGAAAAATAGCCTAATCCTTTTAACGTTATTTGAACTGCCAGTCTCCCTGTTCGATCAGCTGTTTATTAGAGTTGAGAAAAACTCATTTTACTTCTTGGATCAGAACTAGGGCTAATGATGCGATACAAACGCTTGTTTTCTCTCTCTCTCTGCCTCTCTCTCTCTCTCTCTCTTCCTGCCTCTCTCTCCCACCTCTCCAGCCTGTTTTTTTTCTTGGGTTTTATTGTCATTAGATTTTCGTTTTGTTTTCATGTAAATAGACAAGTGATAATTCGTATTGCTCTCTCTCTCTCTCAACGGAAGTTTTCACTCTGGCATGAAGAAAACTCAGTTGCGCCACTTTTTGGAAAGGAAATATGTTACGGTCTGGTGATATATATGCCACACGATTTCTGTAATGTATTTCGGTAGAATTATCAGTGTTGGTTTTTTATTCCTTTTTTTTCGCTTTCCATTTGCGACGGCTTCCTTGTTTGTGGAGAAGTGGACTGCTGTTCGGGAATAAAAGAAAATTAAAAAGTTGAATAAAAAATTAGAATTTCGTAGTTTAATTAACAAAAGTAAAATTGTAGAATTTTTTATTTCGTTTAAAAAAATTTTTTTAACAAAAAATAAAATTGTAGAATTGTTATTTCATTTACATGTTAATGTTTTTAAAAAGTTGAATAAACAAAACAGTAAAATTGTAGAATTTTATAATACTATTTTCATTTTTCCATTAAAAAGTTGAATAAACAAAAAAAAAAAATTGTAGAATTCTGTGATGTTATTTTATTTTTTGATTATATTTCAAAATTAAAATGGCAATAAGAGAAAATTGTAGAATCTCGTGATTTCGTTTTCTTTTTATTTATTTATTTTTTTGCGTTTTTATCGAATTTCTTGAGGTTACGTTTGATCGCGTTCATGTCGCAAAACTTAAATTTATTTCTGTATTTCGCGTTTATGATCCTGTTGAGTACGATTTTACCAACGGAACGCTTTTAGCAGACCCACATTTTTTGGGTGGGGGTTTTGGGAAAGGGGAAGGGAGGGGAGGGGTTGCCACAGAATCAGATCGTTTAATTGGATTGGATGTAACTGTTTCACTCCGGAAAGTACTGAGGAAAAATGTGATTCTTTTGTTTATACTTATATATATAGAGTATATATATATATATATATATATATATATATATATATATATATATATATATATATATATTTATATATATATGTGTGTGTGTAATGTAAATGGAATGACATAATACATCTCATGCACTGTATTTCCATACAGTTGCAGAGACAAATATTATAAATACTAACATAAAAAAATTTAGACGTTCATTCGTAGCGAATTTGAATATTCACAAGCAAACATTCCAATGTGAATATGGACACTCACAAACAGATATTCCTTTGGGACATGAAGTGAATCTCCCTGGGTTTGATTTCCCACGATACCGAAGATCGTCTGTGAGATCTTTTCCCCCCAGCATGTGTTATGTTTCTGGAGAGCGTGTTGTGTTGTGGCCGTGCCCAAGCCCAAGCCCAGGGGCGCTCTTATCGTCATGCCAAGTTTCTGCTGGGTACAGTCTATCCCGAAGAACACGACCCGCAATCAGGGGTTCCCAGGTTATAGGAGAATAAGAAATAAAATGCAAGTTAATCACAAGATCATGGCAGACAGTGTTTAGTGCATGGAATGTCTTGAATAATGAGAGAGAGAGAGAGAGAGAATTTTATAAGTGGTTTCACCCCAGCTGGGTGAGGAATAGATTTTGACGCAGCAATAAACACATGCCTAAAGTCTCTCTCTCTCTCTCTCTCTCTCTCTCTCTCTCTCTCTCACTGCGGCTCACAACAGTCAACTGATTATGCGCCTAACTCACTACTGACATCAACATAAATATACATATGTATATATATATATATATGTATGTATATATAGCCTATATATATTTTCAGTTGTATGGCAGAGGGCCTTTGATCCCCAACCATGCACCTGCGTCAGGTGTGCTATTGCTTTATAAATAGTCACTGGCACCTGTTATCAGATACGGGAGGCGCCTGTGTAAATTGTGGGGCTGATATTGAAGCACGGTAATTTTTTTCATTTATCATTTTTATAGTTGGTAAAATTGCAGAGAGAGAGAGAGAGAGAGAGAGAGAGAGAGAGAGAGAGAGAGAGAGAGAGAGAGAGAGAGAGAGAGAGAGGAAAAACATGAGGGGAACGGTTTGAAAAATAGGGAGAAAGAAAACTCATGCGAGAGAGAGAGAGAAAGAGGTTTGGACCTTGTGCACATCGGTAACCCAAGTTGATTATGACCCTAGGGTTCGAACTAGAAATAGTTGATTTTAATTTTTAATTGGGCCTTTTAATGATTATTTTTAAGGGGTTTCTTCCCCCCCCCTTCCGGAAGAAGTGTAATTCAGTATAAAGATATGTCTTGGGTATTTTACTTCATTTTGTTTCGAAGTTCAGTAAATTAGTCAAATATGAATTCTAATGTGTCATTTGCATCAGTGGGATAGTGCGCCATGAAGCATGGTGCCTAGCCTTGCTTTATGGTTGCTGAAATGTGAGAGAGAGAGAGAGAGAGAGAGAGAGAGAGAGAGAGAGAGAGAGAGAGAGAGAGAGAGAGAGAGAATTCAAACAATTCACATTCCGAGTCCAGTATTAACTGAGCAGTAAATTAACTTGAGTTCACAATTCATGGAACGAAACTCATTTTTGAGTGTTTGAAACCCCACCTTTTTTTAAAAATTCAGAACTGACGTGTGTGTGTGTATATATATATATATATATATATATATATATATATATATATATATATATATATATATATATATATATATATATATATATATATATAATAATTCGAGGGTTTCATTTTATCAAGATTTCCATTATTAAACTTCAACAGTTTGCATCAAAATTTATTTCTCAGTCAGGCGGCGCATATCTCCTCGAGTGTCAAGAGAAAGCACTACCACTATCTTGTAGCGAAGATATCGGCCGTTCGGCTTTTTTTTTTTTTTTTTTTTTTTTTTATGCTTGCCGTGATTTGCAAGGATACGTGTGCAAAAGGTCAACGACCTTGGTGTGTATGTGTGTGTATGTTTTGTGTTTTGTCTAGTCGATATGTGGCCGCCGTGTGGTTTTGCTACGTGTGGGTGTGTGTGTGTGTCGGGATGTCTCTGCTCAATATTTATTCGTATATTTTATTCGTATTTGCGGCATTATTATGATTGCGGTCTCTCTTTTACGTCTTGTCTTGTAAATCAAATATCGTTGGGTAGGTTAGGAGCGACGTAATAATCTCGTGATTTTTTTTTTTTTAAATCGCGAATTCTTTTTTTTACTGAAAACTTATTTGATACGACGAGTGAACTTGAATCCTCCAAACTGGGAAGGTGATGGTGATTTTTGGAGAAAGGACGTTTGCTCAGATGTGGAATGAAAATTTGGCTGGCGTAATTTTCCTGTGTCGGTTTTGAATTCTATACCTTTTCATTTCTTCCCGTAGGGGGCTAGTACCGTCGGTGCATCTCTCACGGTGCACTGTAGGCACTACTCAAGGTTCTTTTCAGCGTCCATTCGGCCCCTGGCTGTAACCCTTCTAATTCTTTTTATTGTACCTCCGTTTGTATCCTCTTCTATCTTACTTTCCAACCTCTCCCAACAATTGTTTCATAGTGCAACTGCGAGGTTTTGGTCTTTTTACAACATTCAAACCTTTTTACTGTCAATTTCCCCTTTCAACGCTGAATGACCTCATAAGTACCAGCGATTGGCCTTTGGCCTAAATTCTCTATATTCTGTTCTGTTCAACAGAAATGGACTACTTTCATTTTGTTACTCGCCGTGTTACTATACTTGTCCTAATAAAGGCTTTTGGCGCTCGCCTGTGCCCCGTGAAGTTACTTCCGAGAAGTTGCCAGTAAAGGGGGTTGGGTTACATCAAAGATAAGGTGCGGCCAAGCTTGTATGGAGCCACACCTTTAGGGTAACGGAACGTCTAAATTGACTCGTTAGCTCTAGAGGGTCTGAATATTAATGAGAAAAGGTACCCTTTTCCATTCCCTATTCCCTATCTCCTCCTCCTCCTCCTCCTCCTCCTCCTCCTCCTCCTCTTCCTCCTCCTCCTCTTCCTCCTCCTCCTCCTCCTCCTCCTCCTCCTCCTCCTCCTCCTCCTCCTCCTCCTCCTCCTCCTCCTCCTCGCCTTTATTTGAAAGACCTGTGTTCGATCCTTTGTGAGTCAGAAATATATATATATATATATATATATATATATATATATATATATATATATATATATATATATATATATATATATACACACACATACATACATACATACATACATACATACATACATACATACATACATACATACATTACACAGATATTATATGGATGGACAAAGGTTTTTCTTAGTAGAAATATGCTATAAAAATCATAACGTATATTTGCTATGTATATTTACTTTCTGTGCTATTTGAATGCTGTTTTGATTGTAAGAGGCAGTAGCTTATTGTTCTGAAAATGCCCCCTCTTCTTTTTAATGGTAACTATAGTGAATGCAATACGAGCAGTATTGGTCCAGCTAATTAGTGCTTTGAATCAGAGTAAGAATAGAAAAGAAGGGATTGAATTTTTTTTTTATAAAAGGACACTTTTTATAGGCATTAAAATTGATTGTAAATGAAAAATTTTCAAGGTGTGATTTGATGCTGCAGTTAGGGTGGTGGTTAGAAATACCACCGATATTTGCGCTAACAATTAATGGAAGAATGGGAAATTGTGTATGTGTGTGTGCATATATATATATATATATATATATATATATATATATATATATATATATATATATATATATATATATATATATAACTAACGCACGCATGTGTGTATATACATATACATATATTTACATATATACATATGCATCGACCCCACATAGAAGTGGGAAAAAGATGCAGAAAGAAGATACATATGCATATACAAATATATATATATATATATATATATATATATATATATATATATAAATATATACTGTATATATATATACCACATACGTACATACATATACTTATATGTGTATGTATGTATATATATAATTATATATATATATATATATATATATATATATATATATATATATATATATATATATATAATGCATATACATATACACATACACGCACGCGCACACAGCACACATACATATATATCTTCAATAAAACCCACACACAATCATATCCGATACGGTATTGCAGCTCGAACATAATGACAATCTAAAGTAATATCTGGAGCTAATCATACAGAAAATTAAGAGAGGTTTCGAAGCATGAAGAAGCCAGTTCACCCCCTCCCCTTTTCTCCCCCCCACTCCTCCTCCTCCCCTCCTCCTCCTCCTCCTCCTCCTCCTCCTCCTCCCTGTTCTGTTATAATTGAGACGCCTTCGTCGAGGGTCTGTGAGCAGAACCAACGTTCACTTGAACGTGAAGTTAATAAGAATGATGAAGAGGAAAGACAGGGAGAATGGGATGGTGGTGTCTGTCTGTCTGTGTACGCGCGCGAGCATTTTACCTGTTGGGAAAATATAGTTCAAGATGGAGAAAATATTTAGGGTGGGAGGTCAGTGTTCCTTTTATCACCTTCGGGAGTAATGCACACTGTTCTAGAAGTGGGTTGAGGGTTACAAGATGGTTTCGATGCACTATTCTAGAAGAAGTGGGTTTAGGGGTGCAGCATGGTTGTGATGCACCATTCTTGAAGAAGTGGAGTGAGGGTTGAAAGATGGTTTTGATGCACTATTCTTGAAGAAGTGGGTTGAGGGTTGCGACATGGTTTTGATGCACTATTCTGGAAGAAGTGGGTTGAGGGTTGCGACATGGTTTTGATGCACTATTGTAGAGGAATTAGGTTTAGGGTTGCAGCATGGTTTTGATACACTATTTTAGAAGAAATGGATTGAGGGTTGCAAGATGGCTCTGATGCACTTCTAGAAGTGGATTAAGGGTAACAGCGTGGCTTTGATGCACTATTCTAGAAGAGTTGCAACATGGTTTCAGTGCACTATTCTAGAAGTGGGTTGAGGGTTGCAATATGGTTTCAGTGCACTATTCTAGAGGAATGGGTTGAGGGTTGCAGCATGGTTTCAGTACACTATTCTAGAAGTGGGTTGAGGGTTGCAGCAAGGTTTTGATGCACTGTTCTAGAAGAAGTGGATCGAGGGTTGCAAGATGGTTTTGATTCGCTATTCTAGAAGTGGGTTGAGGGTTGCAACATGGTTTTGATGCACTGTTCTTGAAGCGGGTTGAGGGTTTCAATATGGTTTCAGTATACTATTCTAGAAGAAGTGTGTTGAAGGTTCCAGCATGGTTTCGATACACTATTCTAGAGGAAGTGGGTGGTTGTTGCAGCATGGTTTCAATACACTGTTCTAGAAAAAGTGGGTTGAGGGTTGCAACATGGTTTTCAATACACTACTCTGGAAGAAGTGGGTTGAGGGTTGCAGCATGGTTTCAATACACTGTTCTAGAAGAAGTGGGTTGAGGCTTGCAAGATTGTTTTGATGCACTGTTCTAGAAGTGGGTTGAGGGTTGCAACATGGTTTCAATGCAGTATGCTAGAAGAAGTGGGTTGGGTTGTAACATGGTTTTGATAAACTATTCTAGAAGTGGATTAAGGGTTGCAACATGGTTTCAGTGCACTATTCTAGAAGTGAGTTGTGGGTTGAAACATGATTTCGATGAACTATTCCAGAAGAATTGGGTTGAGGGTTGCAGCATGGTTTCAATGCGCTTCTAGAAGTGGGTTGAGGGTTGCAACATGGCTTTGACGCACTAATCTAGAAGAGGGTTGAGGGTTGTAACATGGTTTTGATAAACTATTCGAGGCAACAGGAATGAAACCAATATTGAAACGGCAGGAATGAAACCGATATTCAGACTACAGGAAAGGTTTGTCAGATTAAACTAGCTATATGCCAACACTGATACGTGCTCTTTATGAGTAGCTGTTAATAGATCTTGATATACTTGAAACACTATATCCATCCATTCCCCCTCCCTCCACTCCTCTCCCCACCTCTCCCTTGTCCTCACATTGCGTCTTAATGGTGGGTGAATCTCTTGATTGCATGGTCTGTTGATTGCTTTGACTGGACAGAGCTTTTATTTGGTTGGGCTCTGGGCCTTCGATGCCGTGTCATCCCCTCCCCCTTCCCCTTCCCCTCCTTTCCTCCCATCTTCCCTTCCCCATCCTCATCAACCCCCGCCCCCCCAGCCTCT
>NC_089793.1:23822823-23905323 GCF_040412425.1 Macrobrachium rosenbergii | reverse complement strand
TACTTTACTTTAGGTATGAAGGATTGATAAATCATGTAAGTTCTACTCTAGGTATGAAGGGTTGATAAATCATATATGTTTTACCTTAGGCATGAAGGATTGATAAATCATATAAGTTTTACTTTAGGTATGAAGGCTTTATAAACCTATCTGTTTTTGATGTGAAGGATTTATAAATCCTGTTTTATTCTTGATACGAAGGATTTATAAATCATATCTGTTTTACTTTAGGTGTGAAGGATTTATAAATCCTATTTGTTGTACTTTAGGTATGAAGGCTTTATAAATCCTATCTGATTTACTTTTTATTTGAAGGATTTATAATTCCTACATGATTTACTTTAGGTATGAAGGATTTAAAAATCCTATCATATTCTTGATATGAAGGATATATAAATCATATGTTTACTTATGTTAATTATAATGGTACAAAACAAGACAAGAACAATTGAAATCCATCGTTTTAGGGTTTATGGATATATATATATATATATATATATATATATATATATATATATATATATATATATATATATATATATAATAATGTGTGTGTGTACATGTGTGTGTATACATAATTCATTTATTTGTATGAAAATAGCACCTTTGGTGTATTAATTTTTCTCTCATATATATATATATCATATTGCCTCTCTTTTAGAGTTTGTTATTACGTCTTCTCTCATATTACTGGCTGCCTTTTGAATACATTCTCTCTCTCTCTCTCTCTCTGCACTCTCATTTGCACGACATTTAATGGCGTACTTTGATGGGATGGACCTAGTAATATATCAGGGCGTAGCTTGTTGAAAAAAGCAAGCAGGGATGAAGACCTCTCGTGCTTTTTGCCATTACATCTGCATTACGTGCGAGGAGTATATATATGCTTCTGCTGCTAATGGGATTAGTCGTTAACAGGCCGACATTTTGTTATGGTTCGAAGGCTTATTGTGTTGTGAGTGTGTATGTCAACCGCCACGGTAGTTGGTGGTTAGTAAAGCCCAGTCACCGAGAGTACACACAAACCCCGACTTTGTCTCTTTATAACTCTGGAAATATTCAACCGATTGGAATGAAACTTTGGCCTTAGAGGTTTCCCACTAGGGTCTCTAGTCGTGCCAGATGTCATCGAAATCCGTTCAGCAGTTCCGAGATCCAGAAATCGATTTTTGGCGTTCAGGGATGGTAGGAGGGTGGGGGGTAAGGGACTTAACATATCTGTGGAGCAATAGCGGTAAATGATACAGCCGTGATACTTAGTTTGTCTGAAAGCTCGTATTCTGGAGAGTGCCTTTCGGGGTTTGTTTTTTGAATTAATGAAATTTTTAAGTGATATTTGCTATTCAAATTAGCCACCAAAGTTAAAATTTCCTGATGCTCGGGTACGGACTGCTCACAACATTAGAAGAGACGCCGTTTTATTTATGTGTAAGTAGCAGGCGGTGTTAGAAGGAGCTGGCTGACTTTTTGTCAGTTATCTTAATTAAAAATGATCACACACGTTAAATTTACCTACATGGTTTTGGTTTTCGCGATCGTTGACGTAATGCCAAATAAAGACTCAATAGTTAGAATATTTTCACACACGTGTATGTATATATGTGCGTGTATGTATATATATATATATAGTTATATATATATATATATATATATATATATATATATATATATATATATATATATATATATATGAAAATAAGAAGGCCATAAAACACTATTTAAACAAGTTGAAACCATATATTTCGGGCACTTGTTTTCTGTGCCCCTGTTCACTGGTAGAATATGGACAGGTGGAAAGTTACAATGGTATATATACAAAACATGAAGGTGTGGCCTTAGGGCTCCGATGCTAAGGAGGTGGCGTTTCTTAAGAAGGAGGAGATTGACCAAATTTCTAGTGGTTTTGGCTCTCATTAGCTCCCGTTTGGCGATGGATCTGGCGGTCGCGTTTCTGGTCATCTTCAAAACGGGTGCGAGTGATTATGTGTCAATGGCGTCCGATTTCCAATCCTCCTGACAGGTTCATATTGTTGGTTTGATTGATGATAGCAGATTCCAGCATCTTTTCTTTGTACGGACAGCTAATTTTGAAAACCAACCCGCCCCACTCCAGTTAATGACATGCCCTGTATTTAATATGTAGAAAAATTCCGAACTCTCCGAAGGTAACGTACTGATCTTTTGTGCAAACTTGTACATGGAATATTTCGAAACAGAACTTTGTCGTCATCAAACCCCATAACATGATCTGGCTTAGATACGTAGATGATATCTTTACTTTCTGGGGACAATAGCTGGGGGACTTTAAGGAATTTTTAATAGGCTAAATTCGCTAGTTCCGACCATAAAATTTAAAACAGAATGGGAAAAGGACGGAAACTGCCGCCTTAGATGTACTGGATCATAAGAAAAACAGAACAGGTATGCATTTACAGTATATAGAAAAACCCACCTTCGCTGTCTCCATTCATTTCTTAAGCTACCACGACGTCTCCGTAAAATCATGGTAGGTGCAACCTATTCCTCAGAGGACTTAGGATATGTTCAAATGAGTACCTGGATCAAGAATTTAACACGATCCGCCAACACCCAACGCAACTGCTCTTATCCACCACACATTATCGAGAGGGCTATTAATAAAGCAAATAAAATATACTACAGAGGTCCCACTCACAACAGACAAATAGATTTCAACAACAAATAAAGCTTCCATACGATGAAAATATCCAAAAGGCCACCGAGCAACTCAGTTCTGATAATCCTTTCATTTTCCATTATCCCAAATCCATCGGGAGTTCGTTTAACGTATACTTAAATAACAAAGGAAGAAGCCGAGCTTACAAGATACCGTGTAGTAATTCGTCATGACATTTATGTAGGCGAGACAGGTATCGCTTCACAAAGAATAACAGAGCACAAAAGATCAGCATGTTACGCTGAGAAATTCGGGAATTTTTCCTACATATTAGAAATACAGGGCATGTCATTAACTGAGGGGGCGGAGTTGGTTTTCAAGAGTAGCTGTCCGTACAAAAGAAAGATGCTGAATCTGCTATCATCAATCAAACCAACAATATGAACCTGTCAGAGGACATTGGAAATCGGACGCCATTGACACCTTAACTCCTCGCACCCTGTTTTGGAAGAAGATGACCCAAGAAACGCGACCGCCAGATCCATCGCCAAACGGAGCTAATGAGGCCAAAAACCACTAGGGGAATTTGGTCAATCTCCTCCTTCTAAGAAACGCCACCTCCTAACATCGGAGGCCCAAGGCCACACCTTCATGTTTTTATATATACCATTGTAACTTTCCACCTGTCCATATTCTACCAGTGAACAGGGGCACAGAAACAAGTGCCCGAAATATATGGTTTCAACAAGTTAAATAGTGTTTTATGGGCCTTCTCTTTCATATTACACTGTAGTATTACAGAAAAAGACATTCATATATATATATATATTATCTTCTTTTGTCTTTAGCCTTTATATATTTATATATATATATATATATATATATATATATATATATATATTAGATATATAATGTATATAATGTATATGTATATAGAAATTATACTATAGCAAATGAGCTGAGCTGACCATATCATGGAGAAGCCACATAGATCTAAGAAAACTGTATCTAAAAACTAAATATCCCCCATTCCTTTCTTGCCACACGATCTAGGGCGTTGCCAATAAAAAAGGACTGAAATCACAGGCAAAAAAGTGATGAAATCACAAAAGTGGTAGTAAAGCCCAGCACAAGAGACAGATATGGAGGTCAGGGGATACAGAGGATGGGGTAAGGCGTAGGGATTTTACTCCGCAACCTGATAAATTATGATGAAAGCGAAAAGTAGCAGTAGGAGTCTTTTCTCAATCAGTGTCAAAGCTAGTGACATTATAATACGCACAACGCTAATCAAACCTGAAGAGATAGACACTGGCACTTCTTCAAGCAATACACTTTGAAGACATATAGCAAATGTATCCACTCTGCAGCGCGCGATCTTATAAACGCTTCTTTGTGGGTAGCGTTTTTTTTCCTTCTTCTTCTTTGTCGTCGAGAAAGAAGATTGCTGCTGTTGCGGAGACTAGAGTAATGTTCAACAAAAACCTGATTTCAGGGTCTTGACAGAATAGAGATAAGGAGGTATTCTTCTTGGTGTCAGGAAAATGAATCAGGCGCTCTTGCATAATTTTCACATCATCAGCGGTAGTTCGTCCAAACCGAAGCCTATTCAATATGCGTATTATAATGGCACTCGCTTTCTATACTGATTGAGAAAAGACTCCTACTGCTACTTTTCGATTTCATCATAATTTATCGGGTTGCGGAGTAAAGCCCTACGCCCTTCTCCTTCCATTGTATCCCCTGACCTCCATATCTCTTGTGGCTGGGCTTTACTACCACTTTTGTGATTTCCTCATTTTTTCCCTGTGATATATATATGTTTGTGTGTATACAAATATTTTAAAGACAAGACACAATAATATTATATATATATATATATATATATATATATATATGTGTGTGTGTGTGTGTGTGTGTGTGTGTGTGTGTGTGTGTGTGTGTGTGTGTGGAGAGAGAGAGAGAGAGAGAGAGAGAGAGAGAGAGAGAGAGAGAGGGAGAGTTTGTGTTTGTTTTTTTTTAAACATTTGAGTGGGTTATTTCTCTGTTCGTGCTTATTTATGCATTTTGCGGTTCAAATAGAATAATTTCTTAATCTTTTCAAGTAAACGTTGGGAAAATGGGAGGGATGAAATGAGAGAGAGAGAGAGAGAGAGAGAGAGAGAGAGAGAGAGAGAGAGAGAGAGAGAGAGAGAGAGAGAGAGAACGTACACGAGAACGAACGTAGCAATTTTCCAAAGAAGGGCGATAATTGAATAACAGTTCCGCCCTCGGGAAATACAAGAAGGAACTATATGTAACCAGTTTCTGGAAATGTGGCTTCGTTCGTATTGGTTCTAAGAGGAAAAAAGGAATACAAGGAATTGCAATTTAATTCCTGGAACTGAGAGAGGTTTTTATGTAAATGGTGTATTTGTGTGCGTTTTTCAAGGCTTGTCCTTCTACCAAGGCGTCACACTCTGGTCTGTTCATATTCCTTTATTCCTTTATTTATTTATTCCTTTATTCCTCGCACCGTATTTTATTAATTTACTTATATTTTTTCTATTTCTTTATTAATATTTTAGTTTATTTTTTCTTTTTTCATGGGTGATCTCTTCTTTCTGTATTTCCCATTATCTTCTGTTACTCCTTTCTAATAAATACCATAATATTCTTTGGAAGCTTGAATTTCAAGTCAGTGGCTCCTGTCGGCTTGTTCAGTAAGAATAATAATGCGCCGCTAGTGTATGCTAAAATGTACTGTTTGTGTTAAAACTGATGAAAATGTTAATAGTAACTAGTAAAGAGTAACTAGTAATGTTAATGGTAACTAGCAATGGCACTAAAAATTTCAGACTTACACCAAGGCTTTGAAAGCATATTTCCCAGACGCTCTTTTGTCACGGACATTTTGTTTTATGAGTATAAGAATGAAATTGGTATAGTATAGTTTTCTTTGGCGAATGAGAGGAATCTGCATTTTTCTGTTCCAAAGAAGAAAAAACAAAGCTGCCTGTTATTCAGCTTTGTCTCAGTAATTAATGAAAGAATGCTAATATGCATATTGATCTCTGGTTCTGTTGCTCTATCAAGTTCAAACATCGTATTTGTGATTATTTATCATTTCCGCGTCAGTCAAACGATAGTTGCTTTGAAGATTGATGAGATTCTTGTCTTCATGCATCGTTTAGGCAATAAAATACGATTCCCGGTAGCGGGGTAGTGCCGTTAGTGTACCTCTCCCGGTGCACTGTAAGCGTTACTTGGGGCCTTTGCAGCGTCCCTTTGTCCCCTAGCTGCAACACCTTTCATTCCTTTTACTATACCTCCGTTCTTATTCTCTTTCTTCCATCTCATTCTCCAGCCTCCCATAACAATTTTGTTTCACAGTGCAACCGCGAGGTTTTCCGCTTGTAACGCTTTTCAAACGTTTCTTCTCTCAATTTTCCTTTCTGCGCTGTATTACCTCATAGGTTCCAGCGCTTGGGCTCTGGCATAAATTGTAGATTCCATTAAAAAAAAAAAGATCTACTTGCGTATGTGAGCATTCGGTGCATTTATATACACGTACTCTTCATAATATACGTAGTAAATGTCAAGCCCTTTTGTATTTGTATATTTTCCTTCAACTTTCGTGCTTTTGAGGAGCCTTCTCTCAACAGGATGATTGATGAGGCATCCTCGGATCTATCAAGCATTTTCATGTTGGCGTCGGGTTATACGATGGGTTGAGACAAGTGGATTGAGATTGATTGATCTTTTAAAATGGAAGAAAACAAAGAAGGTACTTTGTTACATTGTAAAATTTCTCTGCTAGTGAAAAATGACTGCTGGTTGTGGAATCCTTATAGTCCACAGTCCCCGTAGGGGGCCGGGGTAGAGCCGTCAGTGTACCTCATGTGGTGCACTGTAGGCATTACTGAAGGTTCTTTTCATCGTCCCATCGTCCCATCGTCCCCTAACTGCAACCCCTTTCATTCCTTTGACTATACCTCCGTTCATATTCTCTTTATTCCACCTTTCCATCCTCTCCTAACAATTGTTTCATAGTGCAACTGCGAGGTTTTCCTCCTGTAACACCTTTCAGACCTTTCTAATGTCAATTTCCGTTTCAGCGCTGAATGACCTCGTAGGTCCAGGGCTTGGCCTTTGCCCTAAATTCTATATTCTGTTCTATTCTTGGTTCAAAGTGTTTTTTCGAATTGTTTTTTTCATGAATTTTTTTTAATGAAGTATTGTTAGTGTTTGCTTCTAGTGCGATTTTGATTTATTTTTGTGCGTGTGCAGTATCGTAAGTGTTTATTTCTAGTAAAGGGAAGCAGTCACTTTTTCAGAAATTGTAGAACGCTCGTGCATAGTCATGATCACCACATCCAAAACAAGAATTCTGGATCTTTGCAGAAAATGCACAAACCAGTTATAGTTTTAGGAATTTTTATTTTATATATGTATGTATGTGTGTGTATATATATATATATATATATATATATATATATATATATATATATATATATATATATATATATGACTGTGAAATATTTTTCTGTTAAAATATTTCCATCGAATATATGAGCCCATGAAAATGCCAAAATGTAGAAAATAAAGAGGTTAACCGTCTCTCTCATCAGCCTGATGAGAGACAGGTGGTCTCGAAAATATATATAAATTCATTTGTCTGTCTATCTGTATACAGAGAAGTACTTCAAATTCATCTTCACGATTGCAACACTGTTGAGATCCCGTTACATCAAGATGTTGCAACTGTGCATCCGTTTTATTTTATTTATTTATTTATTTGGGTTGCAAGGTACTGACCTCTAAATAGGCCACCGCCACTACCATCCTTTGCCGGACCCGTCACTTCCCTTCACGTTTTCGATCGGCCGCTAAAGGACGGGATTTTTGCTTCCCTCGAAAAAGCAGCACCGACGCTGGATTCAACAACTCCTTTTATAGCCCTGATATCCGGCTGATGTTTATACACGCCTTTTTTTTGTGCCAAGCTTTTAGAAGTAGTTCTTAGCTTTTTGCCAAGCTTTGGGAAGCTTGAGAAAAGTTTTATGACTCGGAAAAGCTTGGAAGTGTTTGTTTTTTTTTCTCCTTTGTGTTAGCAATTTGGGAACCTTCTGACTTTTTTATTTTTCGTTTTCGTTTATTGAGGTAAATGATTCCTTGATTCTCATTAAGGCATATAATTCTTTGATGTTCGTTACAACATATAATTTTGAATCTCATTGAGGTAAACGGTTTTCATCTCATTGAGGTAGAATCTTTATCTCAGTGAGAATCAAATCGTTTACCTCAAAGAGAATCAAAATGCTCATTGAGGTAAATGATTCGATTCTATAAAGGTAAATTATTTTGATTCTCATTGATTCTTTTACGTCAATGATTTTGATCCTCATTGAGGTCATTGAGTTTGCTTCTTTTAGGTAAATAATTTTAATTCTCATCAAGATAAATGATTTTGATTCTCATCAAGGTAAATGATTTTGATTCCTTTGGGGTAAATGATTTTGATCGTCATTGGGGTAAATTATTTTGATCCTCTTTGGGGCAACTGATTTGGATTCTTTGATTCTCATAGAGGTAAATGATGCATTGGTCCCCATTGAGGTAAATGATTCTTTGGTCCTCATTGAGGTAAATACTGATTTGATCCCCATCGAGGTAAATATTGCTTTAATCCTCATCGAGTTAAATACGTCTGTGATCCTTATTGAGGTAAATGCTGCTTTGAGCTTCTTCAAGGTAAATACTTCTGTGATCCGCGTCGAGGTAAATATTGCCTTAATCCTCATCAAGGTAAATACTTCTGTGATCCTCATCGAGGTAAATGCAGCTTTGATCCTTTTCGAGGTAAATACTGATTTGATCCCTCGTCGAGGTGAATATTACTTTAATCCTGATCGAGGTAAATACTTCTCTGATCCTCATCAAGGTAAATACTGCTTTAATCCTCATCGAGGTAAATACTTCTGTGATCCTCGTCGAGGTAAATACTTCTTTAATCCTCAGTGAGTTAAACATTTCTGTGATTCTCATTGAGGTAAATACTCTTGTGATTCTCATCGAGGTAAATTCAACTTTGACCCTCATCGAGGTAAATACTTTTGTGATCCTCATCGAGGCAAATGCAGCTTTGATCCTCTTGAAGGTCTGATTTGATCCCCATCGAGGTAAATATTGCTTTACTCCTCATCAAGGTTTGTGGGATCCTCATTAAGGTATATAAATACTGATTTGATCCTCATCGAGGTAAATGCTGCTGTGATCCTCATTGAAGTAAGTATTGCTTTGATCCTCATTGATGTAAATACTGCTCTGATCCTCATCGAGATATATACTGCTTTTGATCCTCACCGAGGTAGATTATTCTTTGATACCTTTTGAGGTAAATGTTTTGGTAAATGATTTAATTAAACTCTTCTGTCATCCTCATCGAGGTAAATACTGCTTTGATTCTCATCGAACTAAATACTGCTTTGATCCTCATCGAGGTAAACGCAGCTCCGAGAGGAAGGCGAGGAACAGGGGGTAAGCAGACCATTCCAGAGCCAATAAATCGCTCCGGATAATGAGTCCTCCGGGTTTGAAAGTTGGATGGGTGGGTGGGCCGTTAAGGTGACAGATAAGAGAGGTAAATTGGGCTTAAGTAACGGAGATAAAAAGAAAAAGATAAAAGGGGGGGTCTTTAGTATGGTAGATTGATCGTTTAGACTTTAGGAGATCGTTGTATGGCTTTTGAAGGGAATTCCCTCTTTGTGTAGTGTTCAACGATGAGGTGGTGAAAGTATGTTCTTTTTTTAAAATATGGGTTTTAAATATTTTTTATATTTTTTTATAAAGATATATTTTTTAGATTTTTGTCCCTTTATATTATGTTTGTAAATTGAATTGAGGAGGTATTCAAATGAAACTATTTTATTTTTTACCAATGGCCTTTTTGTATAAAGTATAGACGAGGCAAGATAACTGGTTTTTATTTTTCCTCTATGTACTTTCTCATTTTGTAAACGGAATAGACTTACAAATATTGAAGAAAAACCTTTATTCCGTTTACTTTCTGTTTGTAGAGGCAATAGAGGAAATGATTTAAAAAAACTGCAATTAAATCTTTTGGGGAGGCCATCGTTTACCTTGTCGATTTGTTGAGGGAAAAAACAAGGCAGTTTGAAGTGAAAAAAAAACTTTATTTTCGTTTAAATCCTGTTTGTAGAGGTACTAGACAAGATGATGATATAAAAAAACTGCAATTAATTTTTTTGTGCAAGGGCCACTGCTTACCTTCAATTTGTAGAGGGGAAAAAGACAAAGCAGTTTGAAGCAAAAAAAGTTTTTTTTTTTTCGGGGTTTTCTCGGCAATTCTCCTCCTCCTCTCCCTCCCCTTAAAAAAACCTTTCTTTACCGAACTCCCGTCCTGTCACGTCAGACGCCGGATATCCACGTGATTTCTGCAAGTGCTTCTCAAAAGGGAAGGAAGGCTTTTGCTCTGGCAGGGGTGCGATAATTATCTCTCTCTCTCTCTCTCTCTCTCTCTCTGTCTCTCTCTCTCTTTAAATCCATATTGGGGGTAGCTCCTTCGTTTGTCTGGATTTGAATATGCCCAGTAATTCGGTTCATTGTAGGCATTGAGCTTTCTCTCTCTCTCTCTCATTTCGAAATAGGTGTTGGGGGCAGCTACGGATGTCTGGATTTAAATATACAGTAATTCGGTTTATTCTTATTCTCTCTCTCTCTCTCTCTCTCTCTAAATCCATGTTGGGGGCAGCTCCTTCGGTTGTTTGGATTTGAATATAGTGTACGGTATGTCGGTTTATTGTCGCCAGTGAGCTACTGAGTTCTCTCATTCCTGTCTCTGTTCTATTCTATTGTATCCTGTACTATAAAAATCATAAGTAAATTCAACTGTAATATTTATTAAAGCTTTGTCTCAGTGTGTATACACAACACACACATATATGTTTGTGTGTGTGTCTTTATAAGGTAAGTTAATTAGTAGGTAAATAGATAAAAGTATAATAAATGATTAAAATCCAATGTGGTTCTAGTTTGGTAGAACATTTTCGCTCGTGTTCATTGATTTCCAAGGTGAAAAGTCTTGATATGAAATGCATTATTTCACTGAATAAACCTCATGTTCATTATTCCACTGAATAAACCCAGGTGATAAAATCTCAGTTGGGGAAGGCAATTCGAAAGTTCAGCGTCTTCGGAGACTTCAACCAATCGACAAAAAAAAAAGAGCTGAATTTATCAATCGAGTGTGAAACACCGGTCGTGTCAGGGGTCGGACTTTCCTCCTCCTCCTCCTCCTCCTCCTCCTCCTCCTCCTCCTCCTCCTCCTCCTCCTCCTCCTCCCCTCCTCCTCCTCCTCCTCCTCCGTCGTTCATTTTCATATCCTTTTTAACTCCTCCATCAGTTCTTGTTTATGATACCTGATGAGATTATTGTAGTGGTCTGAGTGTCATCTGCTTCTCACTCAGAGGCAATTAGTTGACCAAAGTATCTTAATATATTATGTACAGGGTTCCAGTACTTGAGCAAAGTATCTTTGTACTTGTTTGTTGTGGTATGTTTGATGCACTTATGGTATAACCTGTTAAAAGCCCAGTAGGTGTTAGTGCCGTCAGTACACCTCATGCGGTGCATTGTAGGCATTACTTAAGGTTCTTGGCAGCGTTCCTTCGGCCTACCCTAGCTTCAACCCCTTTCATTCCTATGACCGTACCTACGTTCATGTTCTCTTCTTCCATCATACATTCTACCGTCTCTTAACAATTGTTTCCTAGTACAACTGCGAGGTTTTCCTTGTTACTCCTCTCAGACCTTTTTAGTGTCAATTTCCGTGTCAGCGCCGAATGACCTCATAGGTCCCAGCTGTTGGCCTTCGGCCTAAATTCTATATGCTAATGTATTCACTTCTCATGTATCATATGTATTTTTAAAAAGTATGCTTTTGTCAGTCTGTGTAAGAATATCACGTTAATTTCTGTAGATTGTTTAGCCAGTGCAACGGCAGAATGGTGTGTCAGGATACAGTTATTAGTAAGAAGAAAAAAAAGAATTATCTTGCTAGTAGCAATCAAGAATACCAAGTAACTAGAGGAACGGTAACGGACTCAAGAGAAGATGTGAGCGGCTATTCGTTCAAATTAGGCGAACTTGTATATTAGGGCAAGTTGGATGGATACCAACTACGGAAATATATGGATGAAGTATAGTGCCTGCAATCGCACCATTATTTTAGGAAACCTAAAGACCCAAAGAAGAGAAAATCAGAGCCCAGGGGAAAGTAAATGCAAAATTAGTAAATAGGTCAGACAGAAAGCAAACATGTGAATGTCTAAACTGCAGTGAAAAAGTAAGAAAAGTTTTGACTATGGAGAATGTTGCCTGTCTGCATTGCAGCTCTCTCTCTCTCTCTCTCTCTCTCAACAGTGTGACTTTTTCTGTAACCTTACAGAAAAAAAACAGGCACTCATTGAAACCATGTATTTTGATAAAAGAAAATATGAAACCCATTTATTCCAGAATACATATTATGTTTACTTCATGCATTCCTTCTGTCCAGAACTAAGTCCATGACTTAAATTTGACTAAAAAAACAGATTCCACTGGAATAACCCCCCCCCTCCTCTTGATTGAGGTCTGCTTGCAAGCACCGTCGTGCTTGTGATAAGAGATTTACAGTTCTTGCTGCAGGGCGTCTTCTGTCAGTTCCTGGAATACCCCCACAGCTATCTAATGGGCAGCTAGCTGACCTCTTCGGCGTTATTGTAGTTTCACAGGGCTTCATGGGAAGATTTGGGCAGCAGGGTCAGTTAATCAGATTTGGGCTGGTGGCGTCTGGTAGATTGGCCCACGATGGACTTTGAGAATTTTGACGGATTTTATTATTTTTTTTTCCTCGCTCCATATCTGTAAAGTGTGTACCTTCCCAAGTTGGCTCCTCTTTCTCCAGTCTAATAAGACCTACCCTCACAGTTTGACTGTTCCGTTTGTTTACAAAGGAAACAAACCGGACATTGAAACCATTTATTTTTATTTTCTCTCTCTCTCTCTCGGCTTGCGGTTTTCTCTTCTGCCAAGTACTTGAATGCAATGGAGTCAATGCTTGCATGCATCGTACCAGTCCTTGCTGCTGTACAAGGAAGTTGTACGCGCCTTGTTTTTCGAGGTAACGTCAGAAAGTGCATTCGTAGACATTTTTTTTTTACATTGTTTTCTGCTTTCACCCTTTTTTGTATCCGAGTAATGACGACACTTTTTGGTGTCTCTGGTTTTATATATGTTTTTTTTTTTCATTTATCTTTTTCGTGTTTACTTTATCTGCTCGCTCGCTGCGTTTGCCTTATGTTGCCTTTTATTGTTGCTGTTTTGTGCTTTCTTCTTTTTGATTTTCAGTTTTCAGTGTTTTTCTCCTTTCTGCATGTTTTCTCCTTGCCGTTTTGTGCTTTCTCCATTTTTATTTTTAGTTTTTGTGTTTTATCTCTCCTCATTGCATGCTTTCTCTTTCGCAGCTTTTCATGTTTTTCTTCGTTTTATGCTTTATTCGCTTTTATTTACCTCTCGTTTATTCATCACCGTGTTCTTCACATTATTATCTCATTTTCTGTATTTTTTGTGACAATTTTTGTCTTGTTTTCTGGCTTTTTATTTACAATTTGTCCTTCACATTATTATCTCATTTTTCATTTTTTATTGAATTTTCTTGTTTACATCCATGTATTTTATCACTTCCTTTTTTATTAATTCCTTTTTACTACTCATGTTCTGAATCCTTCCCCTGCTCTTCATTTCCTATGCTGGCCGTAACTCGCTCATTCCGCATTCCTCTCTCATTCCCTGTCATTTATTGTCTCTTTCTCCGCACCCCGTCGCAACTTTCTTTCATAATTTTTCTTTCACAAAAATAGTGGGGACTTGGAATTCCATTGAGTAGCTCCATGTTGAAGTCTGCCTTTCAGTGTTTGTATGAATGCGTACATCTTTATCACTCCCCTCCCCCCTTCCCTTAGTACTTTTTATTTATTTACTTACACTAGAAAGTCTTTTGGGAATGGGCCCCTTGGGGGGAGGGGAAAGGGATGGGTGGGCGTCGGAGGGGGAGGGGAGAATTCGTGTGGTTGAAGTCTTTATTTCTCGTAAAGAATTCTTCCCCTTTTCGACTTTGAATAAATTTTTAGGGAAAGAGTCTCGGTAATGAAGCACCAGAGAGCACGAACTCTTCTTCTGCAGCTTGCCTTTCTCTCTCTCTCTCTCTCTCTCTCTCTCTCTCTCTCTCTCTCTCTCTCTGAGGAGAGGATAATGTATTAGTGACTTCCTAGATGCTCCTTGAATTTTTGAATCTCTCTCTCTCTCTCTCTCTCTCTCGAGGAGGAGGAGGGAGGAGGAGGAGGATAATGTATTAGTGGTTTCCTGACTGCTTCCTGAATTTTTGAATTTACATTCAGTAAGGGTTTTCCGGACATGTAAGAATCTTTTCCACTGGCGTTTTTAATGTTACAATTTATTGTCTGTAGAAGGCTTTCCTCAGGCTAAAGGATTAATTACATTGATAGCGTTTTGTGTTGGTATTGAAATAACATATATGTTATCTGTAGAAGGCTTTCCTGAGGTTAAATAATTCATTACATTGATTATGGTTTGTGTTGATATTGAAATAACATTTATATTATCTGTAGAAGGCTTTTCTCAGGCTAAATGATTAATTACATTGATAGCGTTTTGTGTTGGTATTGAAATAATATCTATGTTATCTGTAGAAGGCTTTCCTGAGATTAAATAACTCATTATATTGATTTTATTTTGTTTTGATATTGAAATAACATTTGTATTATTAGTAGATGGCTTTCCTAAGGCCAAATGATTGTTTACATTGATTGCGTTTTGTGTTGGTACTGAAATAACATTTATATTATCTTCAGAAGGCTTTCCCAGGCTAAATTATTCATTATATTGATGGCATTTTGTGTTAGTATTGAAATAACATTGGATTTGGGAGGCATTTCCAGATAGTTATGTTTATTTTCATTTTTAATTTGCATTTCATTTGTTTTCTTACGTTTAGTTTCATTCGATCCGTACTAGAAGGAAGCCATAGCGTTGGTGTACTCATATTTTTATTGGTATAACATGCAAGTTTCTTTTATGTTTAGAAATTAGAGTGTAATATTATTATTATTATTATTATTATTATTATTATTATTATTATTATTATTATTATTATTATTATTATTATTATTATTATTATTATTATTATTATGCAACGATGAACCCTATTCATATTTAACAAGCCCAAAGGGGCCATTGACCTGAAATTCCAACTTCCAAAGAACACAGTATTCATTAGAAAGAAGTAACAGAAGGTAAGAGGAATTACAGAAAGAAGAGATCGGTTATTAGAAAAGAAAGAATAAATTAACAAATTGATAAGTAAATAGATAGAAATGTGAGTAAATTGTTAAAATACGAGGGGAATTGTTTGAGGGTAGTAATGCGTTATAATGAGTTTCATTTTGGTGGAAATGAAAGGCAGTTGTAAATAATATTTTACGGGATGTTGATATGATTAGTCATCTTTTTAAGTTCTCCCGTTAAAGATATTAGAAAGCTAATTAAGAAACATAATTCCTTGAGTGATGTTAAACTTATTTCAAGAGTGTAGCTACAAGTCAGACTGATGGAAGTTTTCGTAGATAATCAAGAATGGAGCTTCAGGTTTGATTATCAATGGTAGTCAATTAGACAGGGTCTTGAGACCCCCCCCCCCTCCCACAAGGGAGCTTTGGAGTATTGGTGGTGGTTCGTAGGAGGGTGAGGTGGATGGGTGTCTGTAATTAATGGCTGTGTTTGTTTTCAGATTGTACTTCTTGATAAGGATGTAATTGTGGGTATTAGCACTTGGAATGGTTGGCTGGTAACGTTGATCTTGGATGTGTTTGGACATTATATATATATATATATATATATATATATATATATATATATATATATATATATATATATATATATATATATATATATGATTATTGTATATTTATGTATATAAACTTAACGCTTGGCCTCTGGCCTAAGTTTTATATATTCTGTTCCTAGCTGCAACCCCGTTCATTCCTTTTACTATACCCCCGTTCATATTCTCAGTGCAACTGCTTTGAGGTTTTCCTCGTGTTACACCTTCAAAACCTTCTTACTCTCAGTTTCCCTTTGAGAGCTGAATGACCCCATCCTAGGTCCCATCGCTCGGCCTTTAGCTTCAATTTTATATTACAGTTTATATTCCTGTAACGATTATAATGTCTGGTTGATAAATGATATACATCATTATCTGATTTGTTTTTAATCGTATATTCTATTATGTTCTATTCGTCGACAGTAGATACAGTAGATGGTAGATCGTACATAGTAGACCGTGGAAGTTCTAATCCTGCAGGGATTGAAAACTGCCTCACCTTTTGGGCCTCGTGTTCATATTCATACGAAAGGACACGAAAGGACTCTTGTGCAATATCCTTTGACGGATGTTTGTGTGTGTGTGGCAAACAACTTGGTAATCTGCTTTGCTTTCAGCGTTCATTGTATGGTGGGTTTGTTGTTGTTACTGTTGTTGCTATTGAAGCTATTGTTTGGCGTTGGTTGGCTGCTGTTTCTGGGCGTGCATTATATCCGGGGAGTGGTTTTAGAACGTCATTCGCTTATAAATATTTAGGCCGGAGTGCATTGTGTAAGAATGGGGTGAGAGGTGGTGGTGTTTTTACATATATATATATATATATATATATATATATATATATATATATATATATATAATATATATATATATATATATTTATATATATATATATATATATTATATATATATATATATATATATATATATATATATATATATATATATATATATATATATATATATGTATGTATGTGTATTATAAACACTGTGTGCCTGTGCATCGTTAAGCGTGCTGAGACTGAAAGACAGCAAACATTTTTATCAAGAGATTTATAACTATGTTCTGAGATTGCGTCTGGCGTCCCGTCCGCCTAATGAAGAAAAATGTTCTAATTAATAGGCCTTAGGCCTATCATGGTCACCTTAGCTGCTTCCATACAGTGACCCTGATGATTTACGAGCGAAAAGCGCTTCGCCATTTCTCATGGTATGACCCCCTGCTGGGAAATAATCCCCCCCTCCCTTTCCCCTTCTCGGTAGTTTCGAGTGATTTGTAGTGATTGACCATTCTGTATTTCGCATTGTAATATCTTAAGGCGCGTAAGTCTGAATAGTGATTTTTTTTTTCCATGGATTCTTTTATGAATCCAAACTTTTTTTTGCCATACCAGATTTAGACTGTGATTGTATATATATATATATATATATATATATATATATATATATATATATATATATATATATATATATATATATATATATATAGAATATATACACATACATATATATATTTTATATATATATTTCTTTGGAGAAAATATTTTCTTTTTTTATTACTGTTTCTTTTGCGTTTTTCTGCATCCCAATCATTCAGCCTGGTAAAGTTCTATAAGTGTACTTTACAGTTTTATTTCTAATATACTGAGTCAAGGGCGAACAACTGACAGGTAGGTCCTGCGTTGGCCTGTTAATCCCCTTGCAATCTGGGTCACCTGTTAATCTATGTTCCTGACCTCTCTCTCTCTCTCTCTCTCTCTCTCTCTCTCTCTCTCTCTCTCTCTCTCTCTGTGTGTGTGTGTGTGTGTGTGTGTACTTGGTAGTGAGCGAAACGCAGCGTGACACCTAAGTTCTATTGCACAACACAGAACGCAGGACGCAGTTCTATAGAGAGAGAGAGAGAGAGAGAGAGAGAGAGAGAGAGAGAGAGAGAGAGAGAGAGAGAGAGAGAGACCCAGTTCCAAAGTCTGACATCATGACTCGATGGCCAGTTCAAATAATGCTCGATTCCACATAAAGGTGTGGGCTTTGTTTCAGTACTTCCTCTCTCTCTCTCTCTCTCTCTCTCTCTCTCTCTCTCTCTCTCTCTCTCTCTCTCATAAGTGAAGTAGTTTAACTTCTGAATAATAGGTGACAGTGCTTTTCCACACCAACAAATACACACACACACACATACCTTCAGATATTCTCTCTCTCTCTCTCTCTCTCTCTCTCTCTCTCTCTCTCTCTCTCTCTCTCATAAGAGAAATAGTTTAACTACTGAATTTTAGTTGACAGTACGAGAAGAAATTTACCTCCTGAATATGAACTGAAGTTATTAACTACACTCATATAAAGTTTCAGAGCTTAAGAGTTAATTGTTTGAACCGTTCTTGTGGTGCAGCGTCAAGATTTGAAGTCAAGATTGCAAGTCATTGTTGTGTAATTTGTTTAAACAAACCCCCCCAACCCCTCCTTTTGGGGTGGTGAGGTTTCCTGCAGAGGTTTTTTTTGGGGGGAGGGTTGTGGGGTATGTTTTACTTCCTTGCTCCGATGACTCTCTATCTCTTGATGAATGTGGTTATCCCGTGGCCAAATGTAACAGTGGATATTGAGAGAGAGAGAGAGAGAGAGAGAGAGAGAGAGAGAGAGAGAGAGAGAGAGAGATCTGAAGGTGTGTGTGTGTGTGTGTATGTGTGTGTGAAGAAGTACTCTCAGCTAATAGTCAGAGGTTAAACTACTTCTCTTATGAGAGAGAGAGAGAGAGAGAGAGAGAGAGAAACAGTGGCTACTGATAGAGAGAGAATGGTAGCAGTGAATATTGAATAGAGAGAGAGAGAGAGAGAGAGAGAGAGAGAGAGAGAGAGAGAGAGAGAGAGAGAGAGAGAGAAGCTGGTGGTATGGTAGCAACTTAATCTTGATTTTATTTATTCTAATTTCCTTTTATACGCTGAACATTACTCTTATTAATGGTCACGAAGTTGTACTTTCACTGGGTACTAGTACATTCTTGTAAACAAGAAACAGAAGAATTTATGAGAAAAGCACAGTTGTTTATCATTGTAAATGGAACTTCATTGACAGGTACTTGACTTTGTACTGCCATGGCGCTCTCTTGTTGCTTATAAACAAATTGGTGTGGTTGTTTAGTACCTTGATGGAAGTGAAGCCTTCAAGAACCCTTGACTGACATAAACACGTGTACTTTCAATACTTCTATCTGTTGATTATATTTATATATATATACAGTACATATATGAAAGTATAGAGAGAGAGAGAGAGAGAGAGAGGTCTATCAATATCAATATATATATATATATATATATATATATATATATATATATATATATATATATATATATATATATGGTTGTAGTGTGTTTTTGTACATCTCTCTCTCTCTCTCTCTCTCTCTCTCTCTCTCTCTCTCATAAGAGAAGTAGTTTAACCTCTGACTATTAGCTGACAGTACTTCTTCACACACACACACACACACACACACACACACACACACACACACACACATACATACACACACCTCTCTCTCTCTCTCTCTCTCTCTCTCTCTCTCTCCACACACACACCAGCGTTAACTTTCTCTTTGTTTAACTCCTGGGCCTTCCATTCTCATTCTTCTCACTCTGGCTGTAATAACCCTGCCCTCTCCCCTCCCCTCCCCTTCTCCCACTTGCACCTCTCCAGCCCCTCCTGATTTTTCTAGTCCACCTTCAGCTCCTCATCAACCTTCCCTATTGCCCTGCACCTAATTTTATTTCCTTTAATGATACAAAATGGAAGATATGATAGATTTTATTACATTACTTTTTATTAATAAATTTTCAATTTGTAATGGTTTATTTTAATAAGGTTTTAATGATTCATAATGGAAAATGTTATTTATTTGTTTACATTATTTTTTTATTAGGAAATTTTACATTTTAAATGTTTTATTGTAATAAGGATGTAATGATTAAAAATGGAAAACATGAATTTTTTTACGTTTTGTATTGATAAATTTTAACTTTTTAATGTTCTGTTTTAATAACGTTGTAAGGATTCATATGGAAAATGATTAGTTTTTTACCTTTTTTGTTAATAATAAATTTTGCATTTTTAAAGTTTTATTTTAATAAAGTTGTAATGGTTCAGAATGGAAAATGTTTTTTACATTATTTTTTTATTAATAGGCTTTAAATTTTTAATGTTTTATTTTAATAAGGTTGTAATGATTCAAAATGGAAAACTTGATTATTTTTTACATTATTTTTATTAATAAATTTTAACTTTATTAATGTTTTAATTTAATAAGGTGGTAATGATTTATGATAGAAATTGAATATATTTATAGATTTTTTATAAGTGTTGAATTTTTTATGTTTTATTTTAATAAGATTGTAATGATTCAGAATGGAAAATATTTTTTTTACAATATTTTCTTTATTAATAAATTTTAAATTATGTTTTTATTAAATTAGGAATTACTGAAATCATTGAAATTTTTCTGAACATCGATATAGCTTGTCATTGTTCTCCTTAAAAATGCAGTGTAGCCCTAATGAAATCAGAACAGGAAAGTCATACTCGTGTACTGATTTCTTTGATTTCTTTTTATTTTGAAGACTGTTTAGATAAATAGGCAAAATGCCTTTTTTCTGATCTTTCAACTTAACAGGAAACTAAGGCGTTGCGTCTCATAGTTTAAGAATAAATAAAGAAAAATGATCAGTGTTGATATTTACATCTTGCTTGTTCTTTTATTTTTGCTCACGACTTCTTTTACTGTATGGATGTTGTTGGCAACATGTCTAGGGCAATGTCACCAACACCATCTACGTTATCAACATGTATGAGACAGTGTCACCAATAAACAGATATTTGGCTCACCAAAGAAAAAAAAGTAAAAAAGTGAAATGATTTTTTTGAAAGTCGTAGGCAGCATGTCTGGGAGACTCGCCAACTCCATCCATGTTGTTAACATCATGTATGAGACAATGTCACCAACAAGTAAATCTTCCCCTCTAAAAACCTTTCGTAGCCAGAGTCTGAATGAAAGAAAAGGACCGTTTAGGGCAAAAGAGAAAAGAAGAATAAAAAAGCCCGAATTCTTTTCCTAGATTCATTTACATTGAGTTTTATTCGTGTATTTTATGATGATTCCACAGTGTTTTGACACCCTCTGTTTATCAGTTATTTTATATATATATATATATATATATATATATATATATATATATATATATATATATATATATATATATATATATATATATATATATATATATATGTGTGTGTGTGTATATATATTATGTCCTGATTATTTGTATTCTGTTCGACACAACCCCATTCTTGTACATCTGTTCATGTTTGTACATTATCCTGTAATTTTTTTTTTTATATGCACAGACGTCATTGTTTATGTCTAGTTATTTGTAGGTTAGGTTAGTATAACCTTTTTGTACCGGTTATAGCGTTGTGTTTTGACAGTCATGTATAATTGTATATTGCTGATATTTTGTAGGTTATGGTATTATAACCTTTATTTACCGATTCGTGGTTTTTGGTTTTACGCAGTCGTGTAAGCGTATAACAAATTTTTATGGTCGTCTTGACACAGTTTTTTTCGTGTTTGTGTGTCCGCAAATCATCGGTAATGGCCATTTTCTTGGGAATGAAATGAGTGCGTTCTTGAACTTTTTACATTTTTTCCCCCTGTACCCTTGAAATAAACAAATAAAATATATATATATATATTTATTTTTTTTTTTTTGTAACGTTTGGAAAAGGTGGATTTTTCCACTATCGAAAATAAACTTTTATTATTATTATTATTATTATTATTATTATTATTATTATTATTATTATTATTATTATTATTATTATTATTATTATTATTTCTCCGTAGGGGGGTAGTAACATCAGTCCACCCCATGCGGTGCATTGTAGGCCTTACTTAAGGCTCTCTGCAGCGTCCGTTCGGCCCCCAGCTGCAACCCGTCATTCCTTTTACACTACCTCCTTTCATATTTTCTTTCCTTCATCTTGCTTTCCGCCCTCTCCTAATAATTGATTCATAGTGCAACTGTGAGGTTTTCCTCCTGTTACGTTTTTCAGACCTTTTAAGTGTCAATTTCCGTTTCAGCGCTGAATTATGTCTTAGGTCCCAGAACTTGGCCTTTGGCCTATTTCTGTATTCTGTTCTATTTTATTATTATTATTATTATTATTATTATTATTATTATTATTATTATTATTATTATTATTATTATGGAAGAGACCCTCTTGGAGATATGCAATTCACCAACGAAAGTATAATTTATTATTATTATTATTATTATTATTATTATTATTATTATTATTATTATTATTAACTGCTCCTTCTGCACGTGGCATATAAGTTTCAGCAGGTAAATTATAAAGCAGCTGTCCAAAGTTCATTTATTGTGTTGACATTTCGGTAGTCTGCGCTTCCATGTTCAAAGGATAAATGGAACCAGAACTATACATATGTTTGAGATTAAACCAGCCTAGTTCTGGCACGGGATCTTTCTCCTAGATCAGCCTGTAAATATATGTGGGGGTTTTCGAGGACAGGGGAGATTCCTGATTGGATGATCCCAGCCGGGGAGTTCTGCTATTGGCTACGACGAGCAGATAACCCAGTGAAAAACATATTTATATGGAAAATGAAATTTATTTTTTACAGAACAGGCTCTTAGCAGTAACCCACTGCATTCCTTTTACAGTACATCCGTTCATGTTCTTTCTTTCATCTAACTTTCCTCAACCCTCTCCTAACAGTTGATTCATAGTGCAACTGCGAGGTTTTCCTCCTGTTGCACCTGTGAAACCTTCCTCTCAATATTCCTTTCAGCGCTGAATGACTTTGTAGGTCCCAGCGCTTGGCCTTTGGCCCAAATTTTATATTCTGTTCTAGTCGATATGTACAGAACAGTAACGAAGAGGCCAGGAAAGGAATGAAGTAAATAACACTAATCAATACATCAACAGACAAACGGACACAAACACGTCTCACAGCCTCCTAAAACAGACGAGCTTGTTGTAGATAGGTATCTCGAAGTAACGAGGTTCCTACAGTTGATGTATGTGGCCCTTCTTGGAGAGAACTGGAGCTGGGAGGGCCAATGAGAGTGAGCTGACCACCCTGTAGGAGGAAGGGAAGG
Organism: Macrobrachium rosenbergii; assembly: GCF_040412425.1. Lineage (NCBI taxonomy): Eukaryota > Metazoa > Arthropoda > Malacostraca > Decapoda > Palaemonidae > Macrobrachium > Macrobrachium rosenbergii. The sequence continues at coordinate 23,882,591 of NC_089793.1, read as the reverse complement.
AGGATGAATGGAATTTTAAAGGCCTCTTATGAATGCTTTTGACGCTAAATATCTTCAGAGTTGGGGGGATTTTTAAATGTTTTCCTCAGTGTTAGGGAGGTTGTTAGATATTTTTGACACTAAGTATCTTAGTTTTTGGCACTAAATATCTTCAGAGTTGGGGGGATTTTAAAATTTTTTGAGACGAAATATCTTAGTTTTTGACAGTGAATACCTTTAGATTTGCGGAGATTTTTAAATGTTTTTGACGCGGAATATTAAGAATTATGGAGATTTTTAAATGTTTTTGACAGTAGATATCTTCAGAGTTGGGGAGATTTTTTCATTGTTTTTGACACTAAACATCTTCAGAGTTGGAGAGAATTTTAAATGTTTTTGACACTAAATATCTTCGGAGTTGGGGAGAATTTTCAATGTTTTTAACACTAAATATCTTGAGAGTTGGGGAGAATTTTCAATGTTTTTGACTATATATCTTCAGAGTAGGGGAGATTTTTAAATGTTTTTGACACAGTATCTTCAGAGTTTGGTGGATTTTTTAATGTTTTCTTCAGAATTAGGCGGATTTTTAAATGGTTTTGACGCTACTTATCATCCCGGGTGGGGGGCTTCTAATGTTTTTGGTACTACTGTAAATATCTTAGTTTTTGACACTAAATAACTTCGGATTTTGTGGCGAGTTTTAAATGTCTTCTTCAGAGTTAGGGGGAATTTTAAATGTTTTTGACACTAAATATATCAGTTTTAGACACAATATCTTCAGAGTTGGGGGGATTTTTAAAATGTTTTTGACACTAAATATCTTCAAAGTTTGGGTGCTGTTTTGTGGCTGGTTTTTCATTATTTTTTATATTTTGCGTTACTGATTTTTTTTTTGTGCTGTTACCCAATTTTGTTTTTTTGCATGTTGTTTAGTTCTTTGTTTTTATGGCAGTCAGTGCCTTCTGGTTTCAACTTGACAGTGCTTTGATAAGATCCTGGTTAATCGGATTTTCATGCAGGTACATCTTTGTATGAGAAATTAATTATGTTAAGTAAGTGTCTTTGCGTATGATGAGTTCCTGTGCGCATTTCTCACTTCGTTGCGTTTGAAATCTTTCTACTCCCTGTTCTTTCGGTTTCACTCCTGCGTAATTATTCCCCAGTGATTAGGTCCTGTTATAATGAGAGACCTATTCGCTTCACATACTGCGCCTCCCCCCACCCCGGACCCACCCACCGTAATTAGGCCACACTGGGTCAGCTGATTTACTTAGGAGTTCGTCAGTCACATGTCACGGTTTGGTTCTACTGTACTGCGAGTCTTGTCTGTCTGCAAGTCATGTCTGTTCATCTGCTTGTCTGTGCTTTTTCTTTGTTGTTGTATACTGAGAAGTCCTTTTTTTTTTTTTTACCAAAATTGGGTAATTAAAAAGATATTTCTGGAAAGTCCTTCTATATTCCAGCTCGCCGTTTGCGACGACCCTTGGCGGATTTAGAGTGATTAAGGAAGAGTTCATGTCATATCGGTCTTGTAACTGACGATTTTTGTATATATATATATATATATATATATATATATATATATATATATATGTATATACATATATATATATATATATATATATATATATATATATATATATATATATATATATATATATATATATATATATATATATATATATATAGAGAGAGAGAGAGAGAGAGAGAGAGAGAGAGAGAGAGAGAGAGAGAGAGAGAGAGAGAGAGAGAGAGAGAGAGAGAGAAATATGTGAAATAAGTTGGTAATCCTTCTATGTTCCTTCAGTTTGAAAGTTATTTGCAGAAGTGCTGTTAACTTCCTGAGGTCTCGGAAACGGTGTTCCCCTTGAAACACCCAAGAAAATTACACCTGTAGTCTTTCGTAATATTTCTTAATTGTTCTTAGTATGAAACATTTATATTATATATATATATATATATATATATATATATATATATATATATATATATATATATATATATATATATATATATATATGAATGTCTTTATTCTAATCCAAGAGTACGCTATGAAGAAGATGATAAGGCCCATAAAAACACTATATGCGTACTGCAACCATTTATTCAAGATAATTCTGTATCCCTGCTCACTGGTGAGCAGCGACACAGAAGTATTGGAAATATATGGTTGCAACGTGTATATGGTATATATACACAATGACGAGTCTGTTAAGTAACTAAATCCGCTAAGTTTGGGTCCGTTAAGTTGAGATGTCACTGTTTGATATAATATATATATATATATATATATATATATATATATATATATATATATATATATATATGTGTGTGTGTGTGTGTGTGTGTGTGTGTGTGTGTGCGTGTTTATATATTATACACCAAATTACACCGGCATCTCATCTTAACGGACACCAACTTGCAACTATATATTTTAATACTTATGTATCCCTGTTCAACATGTTATATATATATATATATATATATATATATATATATATATATATATATATATATATATATATATATATATATATATATATACATATATACATATATAATATTTATATTATATACCATGCCGTAGTTGTGTACGAAAGGTGTGCTCTCCACACTTGCACATTTCAATTAGGGTCGGATGAAGCCAGCCAGCCAGCCGTGCATGAATTTTAGAACCCGGTCGTTAGATGCGTTATTAAGGTACGAAAAACTAGAGCAGGGATATGTGGGAACAAGTAAAGAAAGAATTTCGCCCTCGGCCCTCCTTCGCTTTTTCTTCCTGGATAGCTTTTTTCTGTTTTTTTTCTTTTCTATTTTCAACACTACCACCACCTCCTGAAAATGAACTTTTCTCGTGCTAAATTCATTGGCTCTTTTTTATTTTTTTATTTTTATTTTCTTTCGTTTTCATTGAGGAAGACTGGCATTTCTGTGCGTAATGAATTAATTATTTCTCTGAATGGCGTGGCGGCAGCAGCATTGCTGCGTGTGTGTATTTTTTTTTTTTTTTTTTTTTGAGGGATCGTAATCGGGGCAGGATTTTTGCTGTGACGCCTAACGGAGAAGAGAGGAAGAGGGAAGAGAGTAAGGACCCCAAAGGACCCCAGGAGAAGGACCCCAAAGGACCCCAAATGTGGGACAGAGATTAAAGAATCTGGGCTTCGAAATGAAAAGTGACAATTAATCGACATTTTTGGATGATCACGATATCCCCCCGAGGCCTCACAGTCTGGCTGGCTGGCTGGCTGGTTGGGGGGAGAAGGTGGTAATTTTTTTTTTTTTTTTTTTTTTTACGTTTTTGGGAGGGGGTGAGGGGCAAGAGGGCCATTTTGAAAGCGCCTTTACATACTGTTCCCCGATGTTAGTTGGCAGCCGAAGGAAGGTATGTAGAGTAGTAGAAGGCAGCATAGTAGTTTCCAGCCCAGGTTGGGTCTGTGGGCGGTGGGCGGGGAGGGAGAGGAGGGAGGGGGAGGTGGTAGTACTATTACCTTCCTCAGGAAACCTACCGGAGGAGAGAGGATGGGGGAGGGGGAGGTGTTAGTGCTACTTCCTCTCCTTCGAGGAGAGGAGGGGCGTAGGAAGACCTGGATTTAGGGGCGGGGGAGGGGAAGCTGGTGGTCTTCGGCGATCGTGGTCGGCGGTCACGACGCTACAAGTGGCCGGTCACGAATCCAGAGCGGGGCGCCCCGGGCCGCCCTGGCCGCCCGCAACACGCTGCCCACCGCCGCCCGCCGCCCACTGCTGCTGCCCCGTCACTACTTGGCTCGCTGGTCCCGACACATGATAAGGGCGGACGGACTGCTGCCGTCCATCCTGTTTTAATGATGTTGCGAATTGATCGTGGTATGGGTACGATGTGTGAACGCCAGGTAAAGGTTATAATAAATACACACACACACACATATATATATATATATAAGAGAGAGAGAGAGAGAGAGAGAGAGAGAGAGAGAGTTATAATGCGAGTTGGTAAATCGACATTAGAAAGTTTTTACAGGACGTGCGTCGATGAAATAATGAATTTCGCCGAATGAATTTGTACCTAATAATAATAATAGTAACAATATTCGTATCGAATGCTAATTTTACGCCCAGTAACGATTTCGCACGCTATAACCGACGCCATTTTTCCCATTCGGAATTATTTTTGGCGGATTTCAGTGTCTGTCGATCAAGACGGGTGGACTGTAAGCGTTTTTTTTTTCTTGCCAGTTTCACAGCAGCTATTATCAAAAATTTATCAAAAATTTGGAAAATAAATCCATTAATGAGATTTTGTCAGTTATGAAGCTTTTCAAAAACTTGAATTTAATTGATAAAATATAAACAAAAATGAAAAATTGTGATTTAATTGTCAAAATATAAAAAAAATTTATGAAATATAATTGACAAAATATTTTAAAAATTAAAAAAGAATTGTAACATGACAAAATATAAGAAAATTTGAAAAATTGTAATTTGAGTGACAAAATATAAAAAAAAATTTCAGATCTTAATTTAATTGAAAAATATAAAAGAAAAATAAGTATAGTGATTGGGTCAACCCTGTGATAGTTTGATATACTAATAATAATAATAATAGATGTTGTGCGCAGGGGGTGATGGTGTAATGTTTAGGGGGTGTATGTTTAGTGTTTAGGGGCTGTTGGTTAGCGTGTAGGGAGTGTAGCTTAGTGTGTAGGGGTGTAGGTGTAGTATATATGGGGTGTAGGTGTCGTGTGTTGGGGTAATAGATTTAGTTTTTAGGGGGTGTTGATGTAGTGTGTAGGGAGTGTAAGTGTAGTGTTTAGGGGGTGTCGGTGTCGTGTGTAGGTGTTGTTGATGTAGTGTGTAAGGTGAGGGTAGTGTGTAGTGTTAGTGTAGTAGGGGGTAATGTAAAGGGTGGGGTAAAGGCTGTGTGTTTGGTGTGTAGGGTGTTAACGTTTGTAGGCATTTTGATGTAGTGTGTAGGGGTGGGTGTGTAATTAGGGTTAGTGTAGTGTGTAGGGTGTTTATGAAGTGCAGGTGTAGGTTAGTGTGTAGGGGGTAGGTAATGTATGTAGTTGTAGTGTAGTAGGGGTGTAGGTTAATATGTAGGGATGTAGTTGTATTGTGTAGAGGGTGTAGGTTAATATATAGGGATGTAGTTGTAGTGTGTATGGTTACTGGTATAGTTTGTAAAAGGTAGTAAGTGGTGTAAGAAGTGTAGAGGGTAGAAGTATGTGGAGTGTAGTGAGTAGTTGGAATAGGTGAAGGCCGCTGATGGGTCTCTCGTAGCAGCGATTGCAGCAGGGCCGAGAGAGGAGGGTATGGCTGTGCTCTAGTACCCCTGCCCCGAGGAAATATTCCTTGGACGGTGACCTTTTCCTGGACGTACTCTGCTCTGCTCTCCCTTCCTCCTCCTCCTCCTCCTCCATTTCACTCCCACCACCACACCCCAACTTCTCTTTTCCTCGTTGTAGCCACCCCTGGCACAGCCCAACCCCTCCCTGGTCTTCTCCACTTCCTATCATACCCCCTCTCTCTCTCTCTCTCTCTCTCTCTCTCTCTCTCTCTCAATCTAGTACCCCAAATCCTTCTTTCCATTGCTGCCCCGCCTTTCTTGCTATCCCTCTCCCTTTCCCCTTCATGATGCCCACACCTCTATACTTGTGCACGCACGCACGTACACACACACACACACACTCACACTCACACTCATACTCATTCTTGCAGCTGAAACCGCACGCACTTGCTTTATTATGCCACATTTTTATGTTGTTGAGGGCAGGTGTTTAAACTGATATTTTTTTTATCCTGTCATTTTGTGATTATTGAAAAGTCAGTAAAAATTATTTACGATTAAAAAGGCAGTAAAAATGATTGCGATTAAAAAGGCAATAAAAATGCTTTAAGATTGAAAAGGCGTTAAAAAGGCATCTTATATTATTTGCGAAGTGACGAATGTTCTCAAGGGCACTGCCATTTCCTTTAATTTTTTCCTTTTTCAATTTACTTTAGAAAGCCGTGTTCAAGGTTTAAATGGGTCAGATTCACCCCCCTCTTTCCTCCTCCCACTTCCCTCCTCCCTCCCTCCCTTTCTCCCTCCTCCCTCTCTTCTCCCTTCCTCCTCCCCCTCTCTCTCCTCCTGCATCCTTCTCGCCTCCCTCCCTCCCTCTTCATGTTCTAGTTAAGAGGGAGTGACGGGGAAAAGGGAGTGAGGGTGAGAGCTTTCACTTTTGAAAATGTCTTGTGCTTGTGTCTGGTTGCATTTTGTTCGCGAGAGGAATTTCTTTGTTTTGGCTCCTGTGAGAGAGAATGGGTCGGTCGTAGGACAAACAGCCCTTTTAAAGACATTTTGGGTGTCTAAGAAATTTTGTAAGGAAGTTGATATTTTATAAAAATGTGTATCTCTCTATATATATATCTCTCTATATATATATATATATATATATATATATATATATATATGTATATATATATATATATATATATATATATATATATATATATATATATATATATATATATTATATAATATATATATTTTAGTGTATTTGCTAAAAAAAGAGGTTCTGAGAACGTACACTAGAAAACACTCACCTTTTAGTTTTTAAATAATAACTGTCATTTCTTGTGCTCCTCCGTTTCTGTTGGAGCACAGGTGATTGACATTAAATTCATCACTTGTGCTCAGAGTTAATCCCTGAGTTATAATTTTATTTGATTCACTTTATTTGTATTCTTTTTTCAGAAGGTGTCTTACCTCGCGTGTAAAGTCAGGCAACTGACATGTTCTGGTTTCAAAATATTGCTCGAAATTACATTTGTAAAAATTTTTAAGTAATAGATATGAATTCGGTGAAGTATCTGGCTGTTAATTTTCCTTAGTGAGTTATATCTTTATCTTGACTTTTTTTTTCTTTTTTTTCTTTTTTCGTAAGGTCTCCCTTCATGCAGCTGACGTGTGAAATTGTCATACTGCTCAAAAATACATTTGTAATTTTCGATACTGCTGAAAAATACATTTCTAATTTTAAATATTGTTCAAAAATACATTTCTAACTTTAGATATTGCTCAAAAATACATTTCCAACTTAAGATATTGCTCAAAAATACACTTGTAAAACTGTTTATGTGAAAGATATGAATTCCCAGCCGTATCTGGCTGTTAATTTTCCGTAGTAAGTTTAAGTCAAGTTTGTTGTCAGTTATTTTCGTTTTAGTCAAGCAGATGAAATGTAACTTTCTATATAAGACAACGTGTCCCAATTACATCGAGAGTCGATCTTCTAAGTTAGAAAGGAGTTAATTTGGTCTTTGAAAAGAAAGTCAGTCCTCTTGAAGTTTGCATTTAACACTAAATTTGACAATTAAAAGAAAGTCAATCGTTTTGAAAGTTTTTGCAAAGCATTTAATCGGACAATTAAAAGAAAGTAAATCGTTTCAACGTTTTCTTATAACATAAAATTGGACAACTGAAAGAAAGTCAGTCTTTTAAAAGTTTTTTTGTATAGCATTAAAAGAAACCAAATGGTTTGAAGGTTTTTATGTAACATTAAATTGGACAATTAAAAGAAAGTCAGTCGTTTTAAATTTTTATATATCTTTAGACAATTCGGGCCTTGAAGTGCCAGAAGTTGATATTAACATTTTTCTGTTACAGCAGCTTAAATTAAAAGTATTTTTTGACCTCGGCCTGGGCAATTAAAAGAAAGTAAATTGTCCTAAAGTTTTTATATAACATTAAATTGGACAGTTCGGGCCATGAAATTTAGGAAATTGATGTGTAACATTTATCTGTTACAACAGCTTAAATTAAAAGTATTGTATTAACCTCGGTCGTAACGTAGGCGGAACTGAACACGGGTGTAAAGCCTCTAGCGTATCGTATCATTCTTTCTTGGTCGACAGATGTATTAGTTGAATCGACAGGTGTTTTTTGTGGGACGTGGTGTGTGTGTGTGTGTGTGTGTGTGTGTGTGTGTGTGTGTGTGTGTGTTTACGTGCACCTCTGTCAGTTTTTCCTGAACGCATCTGTACTTTGTTCAGTGCTGTATACTTGTTGTTCAGTGCTGTCTACTTGTATTTATTTGTACCTTTAGTCAACGAAGGAGAAAGAGTTTTAAACAATCACTTCTGTTGTCTTCCCGAGAGTGTCGTGCCACTGGAATTTCAGAAGTTCAAGCAGAGATGCAATGCATTACTACCCTAATACAATTCTACTTGCGTATTTTAATATTTTACATTTTTATATACTTATTGATTTGTAAGTTTATCTGTTTTTGTAATAACTGATCGCTCTGTATTTCCCATTTTTGCCCTCTGTTGCTTTTTTCGAATGGACACCATAATATTCTTTGGAAGCTCGAATTTCAAGTCAGTGGCCCCTTTGGTGGCTTTGTTCCATATGAATAGGGTTCATCTGAATAATAATAATAATAATATGTGTCTAACTTATTGATAAGGCTTTGGTTTGCTTCTAGATCCTAGAATCTATATATCCAGAATTCATATCTAGAATTAAACGTTCACATTTGCGATTTTTTGCCCACTGTATTGCGCTATGCCCGTTTGGAAGGCGAAGTTACGTTCGACCCTTAAAAAACAGCAAGATCATTTTTGATTTCACATTTTCCAACATTGCGAAGTGTAGTGATTACATCTTTACATAATGTAATAGGTACACCTTTACGAAATGGAACTGATACAAGTTCTGAAGTGTAATTGATACCAGTTATGAAATGTAATAAATACAGATTTGGGAAATAACTTAGATAAAATTACGAAATTCAGTTGATACATATTTACGAAACGTTATATATTTACGAATGTAATGATACATGTTTATAGAAGTGTAACTGATAAACATTTACGCTGTGTAACTGATACACATTTACGCAGTGTAATTGATACACATTTACGCAATGTAATGATACACGTTTACGCAATGTAGTTGATACACATTTATGAAATTTAATTGATATTTACAAGTTTTGAAATGTAATAAAGACAAATTTATGAAATCTAATTAATACAAATTTATGAAATATAATTATACAAATTTATGAAATATTATACAAATTTATGAAATATAATTGACAGACATGTGCAAAGTTTATGTTTATTCTCCCTCCTTAAGTTCACTGAGATTTAACTCCTAAAGCTGTCAAGCAAAACGAAAGAAACCAAGTTTGTGTCATTGCAAGTTTTTTTCTCTTTGCAACAAGCAGCAGTAATACCGTTGCAGCCTGATACTCTGCCGTAGGTGTTGTTGTTGATGTAATCTCTCTCTCTCAATCTGAAGGTTGATATACTGAGCTTGCTGTCATTGTTGTAATTTGATGCTTGCTCTCTCTCTCTCTCTCTCTCTCTCTCTCTCTCTCTCTCTCTCTCTCTCAGCTGCCGGGTATTATTATTACATACTTTGTTCGTATTTTCACATTGTGAGGTTCTTCCTGCCCACGAAATGCTACTGCGTCTTAGGCTGTGACGATTCTTCTTCTTGCGTTGTTTTCTTTTTCCGTGTTTTCTTTTGTTGTAAATATTTGTATTGTAGTCCCTCGTTTATTATTATTATTATTATTATTATTATTATTATTATTATTATTATTATTATTATTCAGAAGTTGAACCATATTCATATGGAACAAGCCCACCAAAGGGGCCATTGACGTGAAATTCAAGCTTCCAAAGAATATGGTGTTCATTTGAAAAAAGGTAATGGGGAATCCAGAAGGAAGAGATCAGTTATTAGAAAAGAAGGAATAAATTTACAAATAAATAAATAAATATATAAAATGTAAGTAAATTATTAGCATACAAGGAGAAATATTTTTGGGTAGAAATGCGTTGCATCTTCGCTTGAGCTTTTGAAGTTCCGATTGCAAGGCATCCTCAGGAAGACTATTCCACAGTCCAACGGTGTGAGGAATAAAGGACCTCTGGAACTGAGAAATAATAGTATTTCCTATACTATTTGAACTTGTGTCATGTATCGCTGTATTGTTTTCATTTTGCTTATATACATATATATAGTATATACACCTATATACACATGTTTTTTTTAACTAGTGATATTCTGTAATACCATTTAATTTCTAGTTTTGATTCCTGTAGTGTTTCGTGTTGCGCGTTTTTCGTTGTCACCCTAAAATTTATATATTTTAGATCCTTTTTTTTTTCTTTTTGTCTCCCAACGTGTTTCACGCATTCGTCACAAAACTTTCCTCGGTATTTTCTCTAAAGCCTTCAACTTTATTTTATTTTTTTATTTATTTATTTTTTTTTTGCTTTTTTCTTCAGCCAGAGCAAGTTTTGATGTGTGAATACTTGCGTTTCATTGTTCTACTCTGAAGTCTCCTTCGTGTTTGCATTAGTTTTATAAATTTTATAACATTTTAATTTTTGTCTATTTCTTAATCGTCTCAAATTGTTCAGTGCTGAGGGATGTTTCCCTAGATCCTGTAAAAATATTTATCTATCACCGAGTTCAGATTTTTTTTTTTCTCGTTAAGGTTTTTTCATCTTTACTTCATTTGCGTTTCCATTTGATAGTCATTTTATTTTATCAAACCCAGGGCCACACGTCAAAGGACAATTATTATTATTATTATTATTATTATTATTATTATTATTATTATTATTATTATTATTATTATTATTATTATTATTCAGAACAAGAACCTATTCATATGGAACAAGCCCACCACAGGGGTCATTGACTTAAATTCAAGCTTCCAAATAATATAGGGTTCATTTGAAAGAAGAAACAGAAGGTAATAGGAAATTCAGAAAGAAGAGAGAAGTTATTAGATAAGGAAAAATAATAAATTAATAGATAAATGGGTAAATGATGGAGAAAGCGCTCACACATTGATGAAAGTCATTCAGAGTAAATGTATAAGACAAGCTTATAAAAAAATTCAATTAATAAATAAATAGACAAAAATGTAAGTAAAATGAAGGAGAAAGCACTCACACGTTGATTCAAGTCATCCAGAGTAAATCTGTAAGATAAGCAAATTGAAAAAAAAATATAATTTAACAAACTAATAAATAAATAGATAAAAATGTAAGTAAAATACAAGGAGAAAGCACTCACACATTGATGAAAGTCATTCAGAGTAAATGTATAAGACAAACAAACTGAAAACCGAACAGTCTCGAACGTCCCCAGGAAATACAGAAAGAAGAGATCTATTATTAGAAAAGAAAAAAATAATTCAGCAGATTGATAAATAGATAAATAAAACTGTAAGTAAGTACAGGTAGGAAAGACTCACACTTTGAAGAAAGTCATTCAGAGTAAATCTATAAGATAGAGCAAATTGAAGATCAGAAAGGAGAAAAAGCTCATACAGTGATTGAAGGCATTCAGAATAACTGTAAAAAAGACAAATGTAATGTAAAAGGGACAGATTTAAAACCCAATTCTCGCACTGTAAAAAATACAAATTTAAACCCAAAACTCGCTCGTAAAAAAGGAAGATTTAAAATCCAAATCTTGCTTTGTAAAAAAGGCAAATTTTAAAACCCAAATCTGTCTCGTGAAAAGGCAAATTTAAAAACCAGATCTCGCTCTGTAAAAAAGGAAGATTTAAAACCCAAATTTCGATTTGTACAAATGACAAATTTAAAACCCAAATTCACTTTGTTAAAAAGGCAAATTTAAAACCAAAAAATGTCGCTTTGCCAAATTTAAAACCCAAATCTGATTGTAAAAAAGACAAATTAAAAACCAAAAAATCTCGCTCTATAAAAAAGGCAGATTTAAAACCCAAATCTGGCCCTGTAAAAAAAGGCAAATTTAAAACCAAAATATTTAAAAGCCAAAGTCTCGAACGTGCCCAAAATCAAATCCCCTTGAAAAAAAAGTGATGTGGGTATCGGAGATGGGTCCCAGATCTGATCGCCTCCTCTGAGGTGTAATAGGCTATGTGTACCTGTGTAGTGGTGCCTTGTTAAGTGTACCCAGAACAGGTGTCGGGAGTACGGAGCGATGTTCCACCATGAAAGACCGGTCTAGCTGCACTTGATCTTCTCCGCTTTCTAGAGTAAATATGAAAGGAAAGAGGTGTTGTGTGGAGGGGGGGGGGGAGGAATGAAAGTTTGATTTTAACTTTTATTTTCCTTTTATTTTGATATGTGTACATTTTTATCCATGTATTAATTTATTTTTCTCTTTCTGTATTTCCTATTACCTTCTGTTACCTCTTTCAAATGAACACCGTACTGGGAAGTTTGAATTTCAAGTCAATGGCCAATTTTGTGAGCTTTCTCCATATGAATAGGGTTCACCTTCTAAGTAGTAGTAGTAATAATAATAATAATAATAATTATTATTATTATTATTATTATTATTATTATTATTTTTATTATTATTATTTTTATTATTATTATTATTTTAAGCAAATGAAGAGCTCCCAAGTTATCAGCGTAAGTGAGCTTTAAGAAGTGCTTGTTTAAGAATGAATAAAGAGTTTTCAGTTGTTGTTTTAGATGAATGGAGCGCGTAAAGATAGTTTTTTATAATGAATGAAGAGGTCTCGATGATCTTTTAAATGAATTAAAAGTCTCAGAGATTGCTTTCGAATGAATGAAAACGTTTTAGTAATTGTTTTAGAGCGAGTAAATATTTTCAGTATTTGAAAAAATGGGGTTTCAGTAACTTGAACTGAGAGCTGTCATTTTTTTTTAGAAATAAGACTGAGAAATGTATGTACAGCATATATTTATTTGGAGGTATAACTATATTGATAGATAGATAGATATTTCTTATGTGGACCTCCTCATTTAAGTTTTTTTTTTTGTAGCGTCCTATTGAATATCATTACGGTGTCAACAACCTAGATGTTGTGACTCAGTTTTAGTTACCATAAATCAATCGACTGCAAGAATGACACGCCTTCCAGATATGTTTTGAGATAATGGAATCGTTAAATATTGTTTAAAATACGTTAAGAATTTTTTTTATATCGAATTGCAAGAGCTGTACTATTGAAGAAGTGTATACAAGCATTGATTTTGAATAAAGAGAGAACGGTTAGGGAATTTTTTTCAGTTAAGGAATTTATTTTATTTTTGAGAACTAAAGAATTTTTTTATTTTTAAGAATAAATTTTTTTTCAAGTAGTAAAGAATTTTTTAAAAATAAAATTTGTTTTATTTTTAAGAACTAAAGAATTTTTTTTAACTTAGTATGATATGAATTCAGACGACTGATAATTTACGTAAATGACTGGCGAAAGATTTTATTTTATGCAAAAATATTCGTCACTTAAAAAGTGGCCATCGAAGAGTGATTCAGCTTCTTAATTTTTTTGCTTAATGATTGAGCAATTGCCGCCTCCTCCTCCTCCTCCTCCTCCTCCTCCTCCTCCTCCTCCTCCTCCTCCCCCTCCTCCTCCTCCTCCTCCTCCTCCTCCTCCCCTCCTCCTCCTCCTCCTCCTCCTCCTCCCCACTGCTCTTAAAGATATCGTGACGCAGGAAAATGGCAAAACCAGACCACTGAAACTTATCTTAAAATCTGGAACATGTATAGAACTCTCTCTCTCTCTCTCTCTCTCTCTCTCTCTCGCTCTCTCTCTCTCTCTCTCTCTCTTTCAATGTTACCTACGTCCTCCCTACAAGTTTCAACCCTTAAATAAAGAACAGTAACAAGCCATGAAAGAACTTTCTCTCTCTCTCTCTCTCTCTCTCTCTCTCTCTCTCTCTCTCTCTCTCTCTCTCTCTCTCTCATGTTACATTCTCCTAAAAGTCTCAACCCTAAAGAAAACTGTAACAAACCTTGAAAGAATTCTCTCTCTCTCTCTCTCTCTCTCATTCATATTTCCTACATCCTCACTCGAAAAGAAACTGTAACAAATTTTAAAAACTCTCTCTCTCTCTCTCTCTCTCTCTCTCTCTCTCTCTCTCTCTCTCTCTCTGAAAGTCTCCCTTACTGAATCCAAATCTTACGAGCACATTTTCATATTATGGATATAATTGTTATGTTTTCATTGTTTTAAGTCTTTTATCTCTTTTATTCCTTTTCGCTGCTGATTTCAGCCACTGTCACGTTTATGACTGTAATGATTTGTCATACCTGGCGTCGTAATGCAGGTATGCAACAGGTGTGTGTGTGTGTATGTGTGTGGACATTGCAGTGAAGAATGGGTCATGTTGAGTCTATTCAACATAACCTCTCCTTGCATTTTAATACATTTTTATCTATTTATTAATTTATTGTAGTAATTTATTGTTTCTTTTTAGTAAGTGAGATCTCTTTGTGTATTTCCCTTTACCCTCTCTTCTTCCTAATGAACACCATATTCTTTGAAAGCTTGAATTTCAGCCAGTGGCCCCTATGGTGGCTTGCTGCATATGAATAAGGTTCATCTTCTGAATAATAATATAATAATAATAATTAACAGGCGCATAAACAATTAGATAGGTTTGTTTGTGTTTATAAACGCATTATATCTATGCGTGTGAGTGTGTTAATCGTATCTGACGGGATTGGGTTGGTATTCTACTGTATGTGCTTGAGGATATCATCAAATGTGCTAATTATTTTTCGAAGTTGCTTGGTCTCATTGAACTGCTATGCCTAATTAGTGCCTCATCACTTACAACATTCCATCGATTGGGCCCCTCTCTCTCTCTCTCTCTCCTCTCTCTCTCTCTCTCTCTCTCTCTCTCTCTCTCTCTCTCTCGTGTTTCTTACATCGTCTCACTTGAAAATAAGACTAACAAGCCTTGAAAGAATTCTCTCTCTCTCTCTCTCTCTCTCTCTCTCTCTCTCTCTCTCTCTCTCTCTCTCTCTCTCTCTCTCTCTCTCTCATACCTACTTACAAGAACCCCTTTCTCAGTGATACAGTGATTGATTTTAACTGGGTGTTATTCGATGTCCATAGAATTAGTTGTATCCAAAAAACTCAAGATAAAGACAGAAGAGCATGAGAGATAGATTAGTAGGTACCTGGTATTTTTTATTTGTTAACTTTGATTTTAATGGAGTGAATTATCACGAGGATTTAAAAGTTGTTGAATAAGGATTGTTCTTGCGTCGGGTTAAGGTAAAGTAGGCATGTATGACATGGGTACATGCCCAATAAAAGGTGTTCAACATATTTCGGTGGATAGTAGTATTTTTTGGGGGGAAGGGCATCAGTATATACGGAATTGCTGCTGCTTTACTTGTTTGTAGAAACTTGTCAGTAAGTCAGTAAAAAGAATTTCCATTAGTGAAAAGAATTTTGCTTTGAACATTGGAGACTAGCTTGTTATTAACTTTTTATTCACAAAGGAACACTAAATAAAACTAAGCACTTTACGTACATAGCAAGTTTACTTATAGTAAAATGCCCGAATGAAATTGTCTGTGTAAGTTTACTCAGAGTAAAATGCCTGAATGAAATGTGTTTGTAAGTGCACTCAGAGTAAAATGCTTGAATGAAATGTCTAAGTTTACCCAGAGTAAAATGCCTGATTGAAACGTCTATGTAAGTTTACTCAGAGTAAAGTGCCTGAATGAAATGTGTATTTAAGTTTGCTCAGAGTAAAATGCTTGAATGAAATGTCTGTGTAAGTTTACTCAGAGTAAAATGCCTGATTGAAACGTCTATGTATGTTTACTCAGAGTAAAATGCCTGAATGAAATGTTTGTTCAAGTTTACTCAGAGTAAAATGCCTGATTGAAATGTCTATGTAAATTTACTCAGAGTAAAATGCCTGACTGAAATGTTTAAGTTTACTCAGAGTAAAATGCCCGATTGAAATATCTATGTAAGTTTAGGAATGAAATGCCTTTGGAAGTTTACTCAGTAAAGTGCATGAATAAAATGCCTGTGCAAGTTTACCCAGAGTAAAATGCCCGATTTAAATGCCTGTGTAAGTTTACTCGGAATAAAATGCCTGTGCAGTGTGTAGGTCAGGAATGTTTACTTCTGAAGAAGAAACAAGAAAGTAGGCGAAAGAAACATTGATACCATAGCTGAGATTAGGGGAAACGAATTTCAGATCAGTGAGAATGAATTCCACGTGAACAGAAGGAGAAAACAAGGACTGAATGATGATTAGTGTTTACCGTTTCTCTGTCATTCTGGTTTCCCGAACCTTATTTCCACTGTTGCTTCTGGACCTAGCGAATGGCTGAAGTTAGAAATCCCTTAATATTTTTATTATTGTCATTTTCCTTACTCCCGAGGAACCACGTTACGGCTGATAAATCCGAGAAGGCTTTGTAAGGCTTTGTGACTCGGGGGAGAGCCCTTTTGTCTAACAGTAAACCGTAATAGGCTTTTAAATAAGAGTCTCAGGTCAGTAGACGTCTCTCTCTCTCTGTACTGCTGTCATTACGGCCTTTGAGAGTTGTGGGAATGCAATGCTGTAAGTGCATGTTGCAGAAAGAAACTAGTTGTATGGTGATGACTTAAAGCCTTATGGTGGGAGGGAGGAGGAGTGAAGGAGGGAGAACGCAACCCATCAAGTCTCCTCCTCCTCCTCCTCCTCCTCCTCCTCCTCCTCCTCCCTGTTGAGAAAGTCGTGTTGTGCCTCAGGTTCTCCTCCTCCAAAAGTTTTTCTTGCTTGTTCTGTTCCGAACCTTCTCCGTTTCTTCTTCATTTCCGCAAATTCCCTTAAATCTCGTTTCTCTTGTGTTTATTCACTCTTGCTTCTTAGGAGTTCTCGTGTCCTTTGTTAAGCATTCCTGAATCCTTTTTTTTTTCTTTTAACTTCATACGCACAACACTATTCTTTAATGAAGTGCATTATTAAGTGTTTGCCTTTTAAATGTAATTAGGCATTTTTATCATTTTTCCTTCGAACACAACTTTTTTCTTCAATGAAGTGCATTTTCAAGTGTTTTTCTTCTAGATGTAATTAATTATAAAATGATTTGACGTTTATTATTCCACTGAAATGCATTTTTGCAAGTGAATTGTGAGTTTGACGTATGGTATTCCACTGAAATGCTTTATTTTTTTTTTTTTAGTTTAAAGGGTTGACTTTTCGTACTGCAGCAGTAAGCCTATTTTGTATTATTATTCTTTGTCAAAAAATTGTGTCGAGTCGAAGTGGTCCAGAACTTGATGGTTGATCTCTCATAAATTGCTGATTCACTTAGTAACATTTTCTGTATACCTGAATAGCGATCGTAAATGGTTATCAGATTTTTTTTCTTAAGGTCAGCAGGGTTTTTAATCGTCAGAAGATTTTTAATGGTCAGCAGAATTTTTTTTAAATGGTCAGCAGAGTTTTGTATTTTATATGGTTAGCGGAGTTTTGGTTTTTAAATCGTAAGCAGATATTTTAATGGTCAGCAGAGTTTTTTAGTGGTCAGAGATATTTTAATGGTCAGAAGTGTTTTGTTAATGGTCAGCAGAGTTTTGTATTTTAAACGGTTAGCAGAGTTTTGTATTTGAAACGATTAGCAGAGTTTTGTTTTTTAAATCGTAAGCAGATTTTTTTAATGGTCAGCAGTGTTTTGTTAAATGGTCAGAAGTTTTTTAATGGTCATCAGAGTTTTGTTAATGGCCAGCAGTTTTTTAAATGGTCAGGAGTTTTTTTATTGGTCATCATATTTTTGTTAATGGCCAGCAGAGTTATTTTTAAATGGTCAGGAGTTTTTTAATGGTCATCAGAGTTTTGTTAATGGTCAGCAGAGATTTGCTAATGGTCAGCAGAGTTTTTCATTGGCCAGAGTTTTTTTTAATGGTGAGTAGAGTTTTGTTAATGGTCAGCAGGGTTTTGTTTTTCAAATTGTCAGCAGCTTTTTCGTGGTCAGCGGAGGTTTTCTCAAGGTTAGAGGAGTTTTTTTAAACGGTCAGTTGAGTTTTGTTTTTTAATTAGTCAGCAGATTTTGGTAATGGTCAGCAGAGTTTTCTTTACTGGCCAGCAGAGGTATTTTTAAGTCAGCTGAGTTTTTAATAGTCAGCAGAGTTTTTAAATGGTTAGCAGATATTCTTAATGGTCAGCAGATTTTTTTTATGGTCAGCAGAGGTTTTTTTAATGTCATAGAGTTTTAATGGTCAGTGTGTATATATGTATATATATATATATATATATATATATATATATATATATATATATATATATATATATATATATATATATATATATATATATATATATATATTATATACACACACACACACACACACACACACACACACAATACACATTGTTTATTATTATAGAGATATATATATATATATATATATATATATATATATATATAGTTTTTTCTACTTCATTTCTCATGCAGTCATTCCTTCTTTGCCTGAATTTTATTTTTTTGTTTCTTCACGTTTTCTCTCATAATTTTTCTCGTTTGTCTTTTGCCTGACAGATTTATTTTTTTGTGTTGTGACGTTTGACAAACCATTAAAGTGGATGTAATCTCTCTCTCTCTCTCTCTCTCTCTCTCTCTCTCTCTCTCTCTCTCTCTCTCTCTCTCTCTCTCTCTCTCTCTCTCAAGACATGCCTTCCGGGTTGGCAAGATTTCTCTCTCTCTCTGATGTCGTATTTTGTAATGTCTTTCATTTATTTCTTATCGGCTGCAATAACCTAGACGGAGCAACGCCAGTTTTAGTCACCATAAGTCAATCAATCAGTTACTGTATTTTAACATTGCGTGTCTTTACCGTTATCTGAAGGAGTCACTCGAGTTTAACTGTAAAGATATTGGCAACTTGAAACTGTTAATAGATACAGTTCGGTGTTAACTGTAATGTATTTGGAATGAGATAAAAATGACTGAATCTTTTTTATTTCCCTTTAATTCCATTGTTCTTGAGACAGCTCTTCCTTGTGTTTACACTTGTTACAGATTTAATTTCTTTTTTGTGTTTTTTTTTTTTCTCCTTTTTACCCCTGTGAGGTCAAGTGATGGTCTGAAAGCCTTTTGTTCTTCGTCCTACCTGATTTAATTTTACAGTTAAGACCGTACACACACACACACACACACACACACACACACACACACACACACACACACACACACAGAGGAGGAGGAGGAGGAGGAGGAGGAGAGAGAGAGAGAGAGAGAGAGAGAGAGAGAGAGAGAGTACTGGAAAGGAAGTCAGCCTTTCTCCAGTTAATGAATGACTCCCTCCAAGATTTTTCTCTATCTTCCTCCTGGGGGAGGAGGAGGGTGTCTTAGAATGAGTTTAGGGGAGGGGAGGGTTAGAACTTTATATTTCGGAATAGCATCACGTCATTGACTTCCGTCATATTTTTCTTAATTAAGGTAATCACGACGACGTTACCGTGTTCCATATCGCGTATGTGGGTAACAATCATTTTCCAGCGCGGTGGAATTTGATTGTGGGTTAATCCTGGGTTGAATATGGAGTAAATGGTTCGATGGTTCTTGCAGTTCGTTCACTTAAGAGTAATTGGTTGAGAGAGAGAGAGAGAGAGAGAGAGAGAGAGAGAGAGAGAGAGAGAGAGAATATCGATTCGAATCTTGAAAAGATACACATTAGAAATGAGCGTATTTTTTTTTAAGTTTTTAAATGGATTTCTCTCTCTCTCTCTCTCTCTCTCTCTCTCTCTCTACCTGTATATGTACACACACACTACATATATATATATATGATTATTATCACTTTTTTTACGTGATTCATTTATCACACATTACCACAGGTAATGTAACATGGTTAGGTATGTTGACGACATAATTGTGTATGGCAGGGGAACCAAGATGTAAACAACTTTTTGCTAAGTTAAATCAATTAGTACCATCAATTAAATTCACGATGGAAATGGAAAATGATGGTGCTTACCGTTTCTGGATGTCCTCATACGAAGAAATAGTAGTGGGTTTAAATATAGTGTGTATAGAAAACCCACTAATATTTCTTCCTATGCATTTCTATTCTGGACAAAGCAATAAGTTAAAAAGTCAGTGTTTTCATCTATGTTTTTAAGAGCATTACGGGTATGTAGCCCTGAATATATTGATGATGAAATAGATAAGATTAGGAATGCAGGCAAAAAATTGAAATATCCTGATAGTGTATTAAACGGTGCATTTGAAGCAGCAAAAAAAGACTATGTATCAAAACCAGAAAGAACCTACAAACACAAAAAATTTGCTTGTTCTGCCTTATAATAATAGGTATGAAAGATATCCCTCATCTTTCTTAAGAATTTTGTGTTAATGTCGCATTTAAGAACAATACAACAATGAAAAATGTGCTTATCAAGAACTCCCCAGACAATATTAAAGGGTGTATATATAAAATTCTGTGTAAGTCTTGTGACAACTTTTATATTGGCCAAAAACCGGGAAAGCACTGGAAAAAGAATTGAACAACATAAGAAATGTGTGAGATATGCACAAGGAACAGTGGTATATTTGTACATGTTGGTAGAACAATCATGCTATCAACTGGGAAGGGCAAAAGGATTGTATATTCTAATAATGCACTGGAAAGGAACATCATTGAACCTAGCTTCATAAAAGAAAGTTACAACCATAATATGAATACAGTCAAGGGATGTATAAGCAGTCCTTTAATATCAAAAGAAATTTGTAAATTGTTTAAACTTTAAGGTAGGCAGTAGAGATGTATGAAAATAGAGTTATCATATTTGTAAACACAGTACGAGTGGTAGTAATGTGTGAGTTCCAAACTCCGCCTCCATGACACCTGTCAGGGTGTGGATCTGAGTGCGGGTATGGTCTGTTTTATCAGCAATGTCCTGAGAGTCTATTGTTTTTAGCCAAAATGAGTTTTAAAGGCCCTCCTACCTCGACACCGGCCTGAGTGGGGATATGGGAGCCTCTGAATGGTTGTCATATGTTCGTCAGTACTGTTCTGTAGTATATATATTTGTGACTTCTCACACTCTGTATCAGTCCTTCGTCAATGGCTTGGAAATAAAGTCGAAACCGGTCAGGACCCACACTGTTTCTTATTTTTCACCTGTGGTAATGTGTGATATATATATATATATATATATATATATATATATATATATATATATGAATATATATTTATATGTCTATTATATATATGTGTATGTATATATGTATGTATGTGTATATACTATATATATATACAGTATATATTATATTACTAGTATAATATATATTGTATATATGTATGTGTATATACTATATATATATACAGTATATATTATATTACTAGTATAATATATATATATATATATATATATATATATATATATAAATTATATTAATAATATATTAGTAATATAATATACATATATTATATATATATATATATATATATATATATATATATATATATATATATATATATATATATATATATTGTGTGTGTGTTTGTGTGAAAAACGTCTGTTTGTATGCATGTATATAGTGTATATATATATACTGTATATACATGCATATAAACAAACGTTTTCCATACGGAGATATATATATATATATATATATATATATATATATATATATATATATATATATATATATATTAGTAATATAATATACAGAGCTACAGTAAGTAGTGTTTTCCAAATCCTATCCGTGGAATTATGTGTTGTGTGATCAGAAGGAATCTCTTGGTAGAACTGCTTTAATGGGTAGATAATAATATCGACTCTCTCAGTTCTTCTTTGGGGTCATTCTGCTTAGGGCCACGTCCCAAAACGTTGAGGTAAGTGTTGGGCCGAAGGAAAGAGCGACCAGTTTTTATCGCCGTTCGATGGAACACGATAGACCAAAGGTAAAGACAGGATAGAGAGCGGGGGTGCTTTTGCCTTGTAGTAATAGTACTAGTAGTAGTGGACGGGATTTGCCTTTGAAACGGCTCTCCTTCCTCGCTCTTATTTCTAATTTACTTGTGTTTGTTCAAGTTTGTTATGTCTGTACTTCCCGTAGGGGGGTAGGGCCATCAGGGCACCTCATGCGGTACACTGTAAGGTTTTACTGAAGGTTCTTTGCAGAGTCCATTTGGCTCCTAGTTGCTGCGACAACTTTCATTCCTTTTACTGTACCTCCGTTCGTATGCTCTTTGTTCTATTTTACTCTCCTCAGCCCTCTCCTAACAATTGTTTCATAGTGCAACTGCAAGGTTTTCCTCCTGTTACACCTTACAAACCTTCTTACTGTTACCGTTTCAGTGCTGAATGACCTCGTAGGTCCCGGAGTTTATATTCTATTCTGTTATCACTGTACTACCATACATTTTCTTTTTTATAAGTTTCTTCCTGTTTTCCATTTTTCTTGTAATAAATCTGCAAATAGAAGGATGTTTGCTATCAATTTCTGTTTATTGTCTTGATATGGGACTTAGGAAGTTTTTTCTGCGCATGCGCGTGCGTGTTTGCATGTAGAACGTTTTGTATGTGTGGTGTGTGTAGGACTTTTTATGGTTTGCCGCACGCATACTGTATGTGTGTGAATTTAGAGACCTATGCTGTATGTGTGCGAATTTAAACATACTGTATGTGTGAATTTAGAGACACTGTGTGTGTGAATTTAGAGACATACTGTATGTATGTGAATCAGACACTTACTGTATGTGTATATTTAGATATACATACTGTATATGTGTTAATGTAGACACATATTGTATGTATGTGAATTTAGAGACACTGTATGTTTGTGAATTTTGAGACCGTTACTGTATGTGTGCGAATTAAAGAGACATAATGTATGTGTGGGAATTTACAAACAAATACTGTATGCTTTGGAATTTACAGACATATTGTATGTGTGTGAATTTAGAGTCACTTACTGTATGTGTGTGTGTGTGTGTGAATTTTAGAGACATACTGTATTGGTGTTAATTTAAAGACTCGTACTGTATGTGTGAATTTATGAGACACATTGACTGAAGACCTTTCCAGCATTAAATTTTGCATTAATTTATTGACACAATTGAAGTAGATAGAATTCATATTTCTGTGTATTCAATATTTGAAAATTTTTGATGAATTTATATAAATAGTCTTGTGGAAAATCTTGTATATGAATTCAGAGCTATCATAGCAGTAGTAAATTTCTCATTTAATTTTTCCTATGATCTGATATATATATATATATATATATATATATATATATATATATATATATATATATATATATATATATATATATATATATATATATATATATATATATATATATATATATTTTTAAAATAGAAATCTTGGGAAAGTCATTTGAAGTTAGTGAAATTTGTTTGAAACATTTTGAACTGTTCACAATATAGCTTGGAAGGAAGAAATTATACATACATATGATTGTGTGTGTGTTTGCTTTCAGCTTATTCTTATTGCTACATAACATACGCTTATTGATAGAATAGAAATGTGCTCTCCTTATTATATATATATATATATATATATATATATATATATATATATATATATATATATATATATACATATATATATATATATATATATATATATATATATATATATATATATATATATATATATATATATATATATATTTATAAATACTGTAATATAGTGTATGTGTGTGTGTGTGTGTACTTTCAACTCTGAGTCAGGAATCATTGTCTTCTTTTCACTTTAACAAGCCTTCTGCTGCAAAGACAGACGTTGGGTAATGCCTTAACAAAAGCCTCCTGGTCTTCAGGAGGTTCCACCAGACCAGTGGAAATTTCACCACTGGAGATGCCATCATTGAATGTTCTACCCCTGGAGATTTCATCATTGAATGATCTTCAGGACGTTCCACCGGTGAAGATTTCACCACTGGAGGCTCCACCACTGGAGATTCCACCATTGGAGGTTCCACCACTGGAGAATCCATCATTGAATGTTCCACCACTGATGGTTCCCCTTCCACTGGAGATTCCACCACTGCAGGCTTCCCTTCCACGGGAGGTTCTCCTTCCACTGGAGGTTCTCCTTCCACTGTAGGTTCTCCCTTCCACTGGAGGTTCCACCACTGGAGGTTCCACATCCACTGCAACAAAGGGATGACCTTTCTTCCCTTCCTTTTCTCCGACTGTTCACATTTCGCTAAGGTGGATGGGATGGCTGGGTGGGCAGTTGGCATGGCGGGGGGGGGGATGAAATGGCCTGGTAGGGTCATGGGCATGTGGAGATGATATTGTTTCTTTGGGTTTATGTGCATGCGCGCCTGCGTATGTATGCATTATTATTATTATTATTATTATTATTATTATTATTATTATTATTATTATTATTATTATTCAAAAGTGCATGTTTTTGGGGCAAAAGCGAAAAGGAAAGTAAACTCACTTTTGTAATTCTGTAAATTAATTAAAGTGACAAATATAAATAAAAAATTTAAATAAAAACAAATCCTTCGGGCCAGCCGATGAGAGCTGATAATCATCTGCTCAGTGGTCTGGTAAAGCTATTTTAATAATAATAATAATAATAATAATAATAATAAAGGTTGATATTTTTTCGAGCTTAACAGTTGCGGGCATACGTAGTAAGTGGGGTAAGTTGGGGAGGGGGAGGGAAGGGGAGGGAAAGGGAAAGGGGGAGAAAGGAAAGGTGGGGGGCGGTGCAATCTAGCCATTCACTTCCATCCCCCACTCTTAATTCCACCGCATGGCTGACCACTGTGGTATTTCCTATAATCATCTTCGCTTGGTTATTTCGTATATAATAATGTTTCTTTCCCCCACCTGGGAAAATCTGAGAATCTCCTGTAATGTTTATCATTGAGAATGTAGTGTATCTCATTTAGAATGTTTGTAATGTTTCCCATTTAGAATGTAATGTTTCTAACTTAGAATGTAATGCTTCTCATTTAGAATGTAATGTTTCTCATTTAGAATTTACGTGGCTATGAGGGTCAGTACATATGAATGCATTTATTTTTAGTCAGCGAACCGCCGGCTCCGTTCATATTCTCTTTCTTCCATCTTACTTTCCTCAACCCTCTTGATTCATAGTGCATCTGCGAGGTTTTCCTCCTGCTACGCCTTTCAAACTTTTTTTTACTCTCAATTTCCCTTTCAGCGATGAATGGCCTCTTAGGTCTCAGTGTTTAGCCTTTAGCCATTTCCAGTAAATTCTGGGAAAACAGTTTTTGTAAATTATTGGAAAAGAGTTGTTATAAATTCTGGGAAATGAGTTTTTGTAAATTCTTGGGAAAGTGTAAAATCTGGGAAAAAAGGTTTTTATAAATTCTGGGAAATGAGTTATTATGAATTCAGGGAAAAGTTGTAATAAATTCTGGGTAATGATTTTTTTATAAATTCTGGGAAGAGTTGTAATAAATTCTGGGAAATGAGTTTTTATAAATTCTGGGAAAAGTTTTTATAAATCCAGTGAAATGGGTTTTTATAAATTCTGGGAAATGTTTTAATAAATTCTGGAAAATGAGTTTTTATAAAATCTGGGAGAAGTCTTTATAAATTCTGGGAAAAGAGTTTCTATAAGTTCTGGGAAAAGTGTTTTAGTAAAATCTAGGGAACAGATGCCGAGAGTCTTCGTAAGCTCAGTGAAACAAAGCATTAACAAAAATGCTTGCCCTTCTTAGTTACTGCAGACCAGAGGTTGTTTTTCTTATGCAATGATGATTTGTGTATTGTTCGAATTGCTTTCGTGCCGGCGTGCTTGCGCGCTCATTACGCAGACGACGACACGGCGTGCATATGGAGCATACATTGAAAGCATGCTCGGCATACCAGGTCATTAGGAGCTTTTAAACTGATCCGTTTCGTGACCATTGAAAGTACGAAGGATAAACAACTTGAAAAAGCCCATTCTCTCTCTCTCTCTCTCTCTCTCTCTCTCTCTCTCTCTCTCTCTCTCTCTCTCTCTCTCTCTCTCATGAAAGTTACTTGTGACCAGATTAGGATGTTTCATGTATTGAAATTCTCTCTCTCTCTCTCTCTCTCTCTCTCTCTCTCTCTCTCTCTCTCTCTCTCTCTGTGTATGTGTGTGTGTGCGCGCGCGTGAGTATGTTTATGGGAACTAGAATTGACTAAGCCTAATGAAGATGTTCCTAATTAGTTATATAAAAAAGGAAAATGTTTGAAAAACCATAAATTATAGCATATATATGTATATGTATACATTTATATATATATACTTGATGAATGTTATTTATTTATTTTATTTGTCTCTTTTTGTGGTGGGTTGCTTAGCTGGGTGATGAATTTTTTCAGGTTTCGTATAATGTATGTATTGATATTTTTAAAATTTTCATCACAATAGCCTTACACAATTAAAAGTGAAATCAAGAATTTATTATTATTATTATTATTATTATTATTATTATTATTATTATTATTATTATTATTATTATTATTCAAATGAGCCTTATTCATATGGAACAAGGCCATCACAGGGGTCATTGACTTGAAATTCAAGCTTCCAAAGAATATGGTGTTCATTGGAAAGAAGTAAGATAAGGCAATAGGAATTACAGAAAGAAGAGATCAGTTACTAAAGAAAGGAAAAACAAATTAAGAAAATAAATAAATAGATAAAATTGTAAGTAAATTATTCAAAAATATAAGATTGCTTTGATCATAATGGTCTTCAAATTCTTTGAACTTATCGAGTATTTTTCCGGAATAATAAACGCTTTGATCATAATGGTCTTCAGATCAAACTTCAGATTGAAGGATGGAAAATCACTGAATTGTCGAGTATTTTCCATCCTTCGGACAGCCATAACTACGGAGTACTTTTCAAGTGCCAAAGGCCATTGACCCCCGTCTGAGAGCTAAAGATCTTGTTGTCTTAATTAGGTTCTGTACGGTTCTCCTGTTTCAGTTTGTCGATCCATTTTCGCCTTTATGCCTAAGTGCCTGAGGGGTGATCATTGCTTGTCTGTGTGTTAGATATGTTTCGGACATTTTATGTATATGTAATGTCTCTTAACATTGCCTCCGCTCTTGACAGCAGGGCAGCGTTTTGTATTCTCTCTCTCTCTCTCTCTCTCTCTCTCTCTCTCTCTCTCTCTCTCTCATATATATATATATATATATATATATATGTATACATATATACATATATACAATATATATAAAATTTATACACATATGTACGCCAGAGAAGTAGTGTAAGTAGTATATATTATTCGTATTTGGATTGACAGGAAGCGTGTATCTTATAAGTACTTATATGAATACGATCATTTCACACACGTGTGTGTGTGTGTGTATATATATATATATATATATATATATATATATATATATATATATATTATATATTTGACAGAGAAGGGTAGGAAGTTAAAGGCCCACAAATTCAGATTAACCCAATAAAACCAAATATTGTGACTGAATACCTGATCCTTGATTTACTTGCAAACGGAAGCTGTTTTAAATGTATGTTTCATGGCGGTCTTGTTCATATATATATTCTTCGTTCATGATTATCTATCAGATTCGAAGTTATATAGCAGTTACTATGTCGATATCTTCCTGTGTCCATTTCTTCCCGCGTTGCCAATGTTCGTTCTGTGATGCGCCCCAGTGTACTTGCGGTCTCGTAACTCCTTCTGTGTTTCTCCAGTCTTTTGTACCTTCACATTTTCGTTTCAAGGACGTTTCCTTTTTTTCGGGGGTAGGGGGGCGGGGTTCGAGAGGAGAAGCGACGATTCGTCTGGTCCCAAGGGTACTCGGATGAAGTCGGGCATTAACAGGATCCCCCCTCCCGTTAGCGGGTAGTGCCGTCATTGCTCTTGATGCGGTGCATACTAGGCATTACTTTAGGTTCTTTGGCCCCGTAGGGGGGTAGTGCCGTCAGTGCACCTCTTACGGTGCACTGTAGGCATTACTTAATGCTCTTTGAGCGTTCCTTAGGCCCATAGCTGCAACCACTTTCATTCCTTTAACTGTACCTCCGTTCATATTCTTATTCTTTCATCTTTCCACCCCCTCCTAACAATTGATCCATAGTGCAACTGCGAGGTTTTTCTCCTCTTACAACTTTCAAACTTTTTCCTTCAATTTCCGTTTTCAGTGCTGAATGACCTCATAGGTCCCAGTGCTTGGCTTTTGGGCTAAATTCTATATTCTAATAGGATCCCGATCCAAGATTCATCTTTGGCAGCATATTTCGTTCATTGGCACTTGATTCACGACACTTCAGTAAAGGAGAATTGGCTCAACATTCCCTTCATACTTTCACGATGATGAATTGCAGGAATCATTGTAAAATGATTTAGTTCAGAGTGAAAAGATTTAAGAAGATGTTGCAGGGATCTTTGCAAAACGATTTGGTTCGGAGTGAAAAAATTTTAAGAGGATGCGAAGCAATCTGAAGGCTTCTCATCACGGTCCTGTTTTGAAATACCTTTTGTTCGTTCCAGAGTAATCGTGAGAATCTGCTTTCCCAAAATTGTGCAGGTTTTTTGGCAGTTAACCAACCGATACAGAATGGAATGTTTTGGTCAAAAAAGGCACTGTCTGAATTCTTCCATTTCCTCTGGGAATCGGACCCAGAGTTCATGAGGCCCATATATAATGTGTGTGTGTATATATATATATATATATATATATATATATATATATATATATATATATATATATATATATATATATATATATATATAATATTGTTTTGTGTGTGTGTGTATACGCTTCCAAGTGGTCACACGCACAGTAAGATACATTTCAAAACACAAAAAATACACACATTATATATATATATATATATATATATATATATATATATATATATATAACTAATATATATATATATATATATATATATATATATATATATATATATATATATATATATATTGCATTAAAATTTTGTGCACAAATATATTACTCTTCGTGCGTGCGTGAATCAGCGTGCATCACCAGCGAAAAATTCCGTGTCGCGTAATTGAAAATAAATATCACCACACAAGAACTTAATTAAATATTAAAGAAGTTTGGCTTTTGAGGAGTCGTGCCCTTCTCGGTTCTCGTTCTGGGGCCTCATGGAAGATGCAGAGATTCCGTGAAAGGTGGCGGCCGTTCTCTGATTAATTCCGAAACTCGATTACAGTTTTTTACGGGTCTGCGGACGCTGCCATTAATTTTTTCCGGCGCTTCAAGCTTTTCATGTTAGTTTTGGGGAGGAGGAGGAGGCGGGGGAGGATGGGAGGGGGACCTATTGCTTATCTGGTGATGTGTGGAGGAAGAGAAGGAGGAGGGGCGTATTGCTCATCTGGTGATGTCTGTGGAGGAGGAGGAGATGATAGCGTATTGCTCATCTGATGATGTGTGATGCGATATTTGTCAGTTTTGTTTAATTTTTTTTTTTTTCGGATCTTCAACCTTTTCGTGTTAGTTTTGTGTAGGGTGTGGTGGTAGGAAGGAATGGGAGGGGAGAGGAGCGGGGCAGGAGAGGGCGTAGTGGGCGGCATAGCGCTCCTTTGATGATGTGTGATTCGGTATGTAAGTTGGTATATGTCAGTTTTTATCTCTTGATTATGCCAATTTTGAGATGCTGATGGAGGGGGAGAGGAGTAGGGGGAGGGCAGGAGAGGGCTTAGTGCTCTTTTGGTGATGTGTGATGCAATATTTGTCAAGTGGGTTTATGCCAGTTTTTTGTCTCCTTTAAATCTGCCAATTTTGACATGATGGAGTTTTGTCTTATTCAATACTTATATTTTCTGCTTATGTTATCATCTTCGTGGTTACTTTTGCGTAGCATTTCACTCGAAAATTGTCGTTTTAGTACGATTTTATTGACTGCTGCGACCTATCTGTCTGTCCTCCGTAGGGGTGAAGTGCCGGCAGTGCACCTCAGCTGGTGCACTGTAGGCATTACTTACGGTTCTTTGCAGCGTCCCTTCGGCCCCTAGCTACAACCCCTTTCATTCCGTTTACTCTACCTCCATTCATATTGTCTTTCTTTCATATGACTTCCCACCCTCACTTAACAAGTGTTTCATAGTGCAACTGCGAGGTTTTCCTCCTGTTACGCCTTTCAAAACTTCTTTACTTTCAATATCCCTTTCTGCGCTGAATGACCTCATCATAGGTCCCAGCGCTTGGCCTTTGGCCTTAATTCTATATTCAAATTTCAATTCCAGTTCCAATTCCTATCTTTCTGTCAAACTTTTACGCTTCCAGATGCACAATGTTGCAATATTTCACCATCGCCGTAAATGGAGTTTCCTTTGTATCTCGAAAGGAAAGTTGGGGGAGGGGGGAGGCTTCGTTTCACTGTTCCACTTTATCGTCCATCTCCTGAGATATATGAGAAGACACTGTACGTCCATGTTTGTATGTGAGCCTCCGTATTGCTTGTGCACATACAAAGACTTTTTTTTGTTTACATTACGCCCGTAACTTTGTTCGTACCTTTCATTGGACGTCTTTTCTATTGTAGCCTACGTCTTTTTCACTGTACTTCTCTTCCACTGTACGTCTGTCCCACGGCACTTCTTTTTCACTGTACGTCTCTGAGTCTCATCCACTGTATATCTTGCACGGTACGTCTCTGCGACGGTAGGTCTCTTTCACTGTATGTCTCTTCCACTGTACGTACACTACAGCCGTAACTTTGTCCCTATCTTCCACCGTACGTCTCTTCCACTGGACGTACACTACGTCCATAGCTTTGTCCTTATCTTCCACTGTACGTTTCTTCCACGGTACTCTCTTTCAAAGGTTGAATAAGTTACGAAGACCCTTAACATTCTGTCGAAAGATGTTACAGAAGAGAAAGCTGCAGCAAAGGTGAAAATAGAGTGCAGGCGAAATTAGAAATCAATAGATGGACTAATTCAAACGCTGTTGAAACTGTTTCACCCATTATGGTAGATAGGGAGAGTCCGTAATCATCATGATTACCAAGGTTGGCCCGGAAAGGTCAGGTGTCAAGGTTACAGGTCTGAATTTGTATATCAGTTACTTATGAAAAAGTAGAGGTTAGGAGACCTGGTGGACACAAATCCAGAGTTCAAAGGTCAAGGTCAAAACAAACCTGGTGGACCCGGAACCAGAGTTCAATTTTCAAGGTCAGATTTTGCATGTACTTTACATAACCCCTTTATACGAAGAGGCTTCTTGTGGCTAGGCACAGGCAAAGGCAGGGTCTCTACTAGGTGGTGGTATTGGGTTGAAATGTATTCATACTTACTTATATTTAAAAGTGCGCAACCCGTGGGGAGGAGGGGGGGTAGTGCCACCAGTGCTTCTCATGTGGTGCACTGTAGGCATTAAGGGTCTTTGTAGCCTCCCTTCTGCCCCTAGCTGCAACCTCTTTCATTCCTTTATCTCTACTTCCGTTCATAATCTCTTTCCTTCATCTTACTTTCCACACTCTCATAACAATTGTTTTTTCCTCCTGTTACACCTTTAAAACCTTTTCAATCTCAAATTTCCCTTTCAGCGCTGAATGACCTCACCATAGGTGCCAGCGCTTGGCCTTTGGCCTAAAGTCGCTATTCCATTCTATTCTATACAGTATGTGTTTGTAAGCTCATACGCAACGGGTATGTATACACTCATCTATATACCTTCTGGTCTACACATATCCATCCTGGTAGACGACAAAGGGTCTACAAAGGGCCTTGTGAAAGTCTTCTGCATAATCTTATACAGAGTCGTTAAGGCTCCTCTTCTTAGAAGCCG
Source organism: Macrobrachium rosenbergii (assembly GCF_040412425.1). Classification (NCBI taxonomy): domain Eukaryota; kingdom Metazoa; phylum Arthropoda; class Malacostraca; order Decapoda; family Palaemonidae; genus Macrobrachium; species Macrobrachium rosenbergii. The sequence goes on along the minus strand of NC_089793.1, from coordinate 23,851,116 downwards.
TCTGCTTGTAGTAGGTAATACAAAGCCGTGTGCTTGTAGTACTGCGTAGGCATTACAGCGAGACATCACGTTCCCTCTGGAATCCCTTCAACCAGTCAAGTCAGACGTGGGAATGGCTGGCTGTTATGGAGAGGTTTTGGGGAAGAGGATATATACTCTCTCTCTCTCTCTCTCTCTCTCTCTCTCTTGTCTCATATGTGAACAAATATTGGTCATTGTTCTCTGTTGCACGGAGTATAATATATATATATATATATATATATATATATATATATATATATATATATATATATATATATATTATATATATATATATTCTGTATATATTATATATGTAATCTCTCTCTCTCTCTCTCTCTCTCCTTCTCTCTATATATCTCTATATATATATATATATATATATATATATATATATATATATATATATATATATATATATATATATATATATATATATATATATATATATATATATGTCTCTTCTAAACTTTTCATAAAGTATTCTTTACAGTCGTGTTCTCTCTTAAGTGCTTTTTTTTCATTTTTATTTTGAGTAATAAAGAACTACTAATGATTTCCATGTGTTTTCACATATGATTAATCCTCCCCCACTTGTCACAGTTAAAAGAATTCTGAAGCCCATTTCAGTCTTGAAATTTTGACAGGAGGTATATATAGCACTGAACAGCTGTTAACAGCTGTTTGTCTTTTGGAGAGATTTCAGCCATTGTAGTTCGTGTAACCTCTCTCAGTTGCCGTCATTATGACTTGATTGATTGATAGCAAATTGACGTGTATCGCTTGTATGATGTACACTACTGTGACATAGAATTTATATAAATAAATAGCTTTTTATAGAATTTATTTAAGTAAACTGAGTTACAGTTTAAAGGATTTATATAATGAAAATGAGTTACTTTTTATAGAATTTCTTTCAGTAAAATTAGTTACTTTTTATGGACGTACGTATATTTGTTTATTTACTTATAGGATATGTATTTAAATTAGATGTTAGCAAATGAAGTATATTCTTGTATGGATATACACAAAGATATTATTTAGGTATGTCCGTCAGTGTGTGAATAAATTGCATGCCTATTTGTAGTTACCCACTGAATAAATTGCATACCTCTTCGTATTATCCACTGAATAAATTGCATACCTGTTCATAGTTACCCACTGAATAAATTGCTTACCTATTCGTAATTACACACTGAATAAATTCGTTGTTACACACCGAATAAATTGCTTACCTGTTCATTGTTACCTACTGAATAAATTGCTCACGTATTCGTAGTTACACACTGAATAAACTGCATACCTGTTCATAGTTACCCACTGAATAAATTTCTTACCTATTCGTAGTTGCACACTGAATAAATTGCTTACCTATTCTTAGTTACACACTGAATAAATTGCTTACCTATTCGTAGTTGCGCACTAAATTAGTTGCATACCTTGTTGTAGTAATAAATCGCATACCTCTTTGTGGTTACGCACTGAATAAATTGAAGACATCTTTGTAGTTACCCATTGAATAAAATGCGTACATATTCGTAGTTGTCCACTGAATAATTGCATACCTGGTCGTAGTGACACACACAATAAATTGCATACCTGTTCGAATGAGTAACTACAAATAGGTATGCAATTTATTCACTGAATAAATTGTATAACTGTTTGTGGGTGCCCGCTGAATAAATTGTTTACCTATCCGTATGTGTAACTACGAATAGGCATGCAGTTTATTCGGCGTTTAACTACGAATAGGTGTGCAATTTATTCAGCGCATAACTATGAATAGGTTTGCGATTTATTCAGTGCATAACTACGAATAGGTATGCGATTTATTCAGTGCATAACTACCAGTAGGTATGCGATTTATTCAGTGCGTAACTACGAATAGGCATGCGATTTATTCAGTTCATAACTACGAATAGGTATGCGATGTATTCAGTGCATAACTACAAATAGATATGCAATTTATTCAGTGCGCCTTCCTAATTATCTTCAGACGTTAATCTCGAGTAGTGTATTACCCCAAAGCCATTTCTCTCTCTCTCTCTCTTCTCTCTCTCTCTCTCTCTCTCTCTCTCTCTCTCTCTCTCAGTCCCCCGAACACAGTTATCCACTTCCTGTCCCGGATGAAAAAAGTGGAATTGCAACCTCTCAAACTCTGTCTCGGGCAAGAACTTACTTTCTTTCGAGAGAGGTCCACAGAAACCTTCACTCACGTGGATTAATTGTCGTAGTGTTAATTTCTTTCTTTCTCGGCCGTGTGAACTACAAGGAATCTCGATTCACTGCGATGTGATTCTATGTTTGCAGCCTTTTTTCGGGAGTTGCATTTTCTGCGTCCGTGATGTGAAGGACTGTGCGAGACTCTCTCTCTCTCTCTCTCTCTCTCTCTCTCTCTCTCTCTCTCTCTCTCTCTCTCATGAAAGTTGCTTGTGGTCAGATTAATCTGATTAGGATGTTTCATGTGTTTAAATTCATCTCTCTCTCTCTCTCTCCTCTCTCTCTCATACGAAAGGTACTAGTAGTCAGATTAGGATGTTTCAGGTGTTGAAATTCGTTTTCTCTCTCTCTCTCTCTCTCTCTCTCTCTCTCTCTCTTTGTGCGTGTGTGTATGGGAACTAGAACTGACTAAACCTAATGAAGAGGTTACCTAATTACTGTTATATATGAAAAAGAAGAATGCTAGAAAAACCATAACAGAAGGAAGGTATTAATACAGCGTTGGAGACGCATGTTAATGAATTTGCTCTGTGGTGTAGAATCGAAGTTCGATATGCAGTGTTGACCGTAAGAATGATTTCCTTATTGGAAGTGACTGAGCTTTTATAAGTACTGGTGCTGGTTTCCTTGTCTTGAATATCTGTGCCCCATAGGGGGTTGGTGCCGCCAGTGCACCTCACGTGGTGCACTGTAGGTATTACTTAAGGGTCTTTGCAGCGTCCCTTCGACCCCTAGCTACAACCTCTCTCATTTCTTTTACTGTACTTCCGTTCATATTCTCTTTCTTTTATCTGACTTTCCACCCGAACCTCTCTAAAAATTGTTTCATAATGCAACTGCGAGGGTTTCCTCGTGTTACACCTTTCAGTACTTCTTACTGTTAATTTCCCTTTCAGCGCTGAATGATATCATAGGTCCCAGCGCTTGGCCTTTGGCGTAAATTGTATATATGTGGTCGAGTTCCATGTGACTCAAATCTCTGTTGTGTATTTCAGGAAGGAAACTTAAATTTGATGCATTTCAGTTCCTGTGAAATTTGTTTCACAGTAGGCTATACATCTCTCTTTAGAGACGCCTTTGGTGTGTTGATTTTGTAGAAATTGCATTTCTTCATTATTTTTTTCCCCTTAAGTTATACCAAATTGGATCCAAAGGAAGAGCCTGGAACTTGCTTGTATGAATTCATTTGTCGCATTTTCCCCAGAAACTTTATTTTTTTAATTCAGTTGTCGCATTTTCCCCAGAAACTTTAATTTTTTTTTAATTCAGTTGTCGCACTTTCCCCAGAAACTAGAGTTTATGAAATCAGTTGTCGCATTTTCTCCAGTAATTCAGTTGTCGCAGTTTCCCCAAGAAACTGTTTTTTTATGAAATCAGTTGTCTCATTTTCTCCAATATTTCAGTTGTCGCACTTTCCCCAGAAACTTGATTGTATGAAATCAGTTGTCGCACTTTCCCCAGAAACTTGATTTTATGAAATCAGTTGTCGCATTTGCTCCAATAATTCAGTGGTCGCACTTTCCCGAGAAACTTGATTTCATGAATTCAGTTGTTGCATTTTCTCCAGTAATTCAGTTGTTGCATTTTCCCCAGTAATCCAGTTGTCGCACTTTCCCCATAAACTAGATTTTATGAAATCAGTTGTCGCATTTTCTCCAATAATTCAGTTGTCGCACTTTCCCCATAAACTAAATTTTTTGAAATCAGTTGTCGCATTTTCTCCAATAATTCAGTGGTCGCATTTCCCCCAGAAACTTGAGTTTATAAATTCAGTTGTCGCACCTTCCCCGGAAATTTGATTTCCCCCAAGCATGAAAAAAGTAATTGACCAGTACGCTTACAACGCTTCAATCTCTTGAATTGAATTAACAGTCAGAGTAAATGGCGGTTTTTCCCCTGTGTTACTTCTTGGACAAATTATAGAGCTTCATTTGCCGAGGAGTTTTTCACGTGGGAAAGCCGCAGGTATCCGTAATTGTATAAACTACTACTATCAGTGAGTGATTTTTTTTTTTATTTTTGCTAATAGGATATGTTTTTCTGTGTGCAAGTTTTTTTTCCTTAAGGATTCTGTAGAATTCTCATTGAGAATAGTTTTATTGATACAGAGGGCTTCTGTGTTGCATGTCAGTTGTGGTGATGTTGTAGAAGGAATTGTGTTGAGTATATCTGTGTTTTTTCAAAAATTTGAACACGATCACTGTCCCCTCCTTCTTTTTCTTTCTTCTTCTTCTTCTTCTTCTTTCTTCTTTCTTCTCTCTCTCTCTCTTTCTCTCTCTCTCAGTCTGAGATGTTGGGTGTTTGCTCTGATATTATATGTATATATAAAATACACACACACACACACACACACACACACACACACATATATATATATATATATATATAAATGTATATTTATATACACCGATATATACTGCCTATCCTCTTTATAGTATTATATGCCCATAATTAAATAAAAACAAAGTTTCATACGCAACATATTCAAGAATACCAAAAAAAAAGACCCATTGATGAGAGATACATATGGAGGTAGGTGAATAAGCTCCTACACTCTACAGTGTTGTTATGGAGGAGGAGGAGGAGGAGGAAGTCATTAAGTTTTATGCAGCTAATTTGGCCTTCCTTAGGTGCTAGTGTGCGTATGACGGAAGTTTGATAGCTATCAGGAGAAAGGGGGTGAGGAGACCAACACTGCAGCAGGAAATCATTAAGTGTTTTTGGGATCTATTGATATTGAAGGGGGTTGTAGGCTAGCTGAGAGAGAGAGAGAGAGAGAGAGAGGTGGTGTTGAAGTGTAGGGCAGCGAATGTGAGAGAGGATAATATTCTTAAATTGTTGGTGGAGATTTTATTACAGTTGTCAGAGAGAGAGAGAGAGAGAGGTGGGGTTGAAAGCGTAGGGCAGCATATGCGAGAGAAACTATTCTTAAATCGTTGGTGGAGATTTGATTATATTTGAGAGAGAGAGGTTGGGGATTGAAAGCGTAAGACAGCGTATTTGATAGAGAATATATTTTTAAATTTTTGAGTTTTTGGTGGAGATTTGATTAAATTAGAGAGAGAGAGATTGAACGCGTAGGGCACATATAAGAGAGAATAATATTCTGTTGTGGATGGAGGTTTGGCTATTAGAGAGAGAGAGAGAGAGAGGGGGGGGGATACGATTGAAAGCGTAGGGCACCGTAATGTGAGAGAATGATTTTCTGAAATCGTGGGTGGAGGTTGATTATAAATGAGAGAGAGAGAGAGAGAGAGAGAGAGAGAGAGAGAGAGAGAGAGAGAGAGAGAGAGAGACCTGTTGAAAGGAAAGGCAACATTAGAGGAGGGGGTGGTGGACTTATGTATGACAGCGTAGGGCAGCATATGTGAGAGAGAAAACTTTCAGAAATCATTAGTGGAGTTTGATTATAAATGAGAGAGAGAGAGAGAGAGAGAGAGAGAGAGAGAGAGAGAGAGAGAGGTGGGGTTGAAAGCGTAGGGCAGCATATGCGAGAGAAACTATTCTTAAATCGTTTAGGAGATTTATCTTATATTTGAGAGAGAGAGGTTGGGATTGAAAGGAAGACAGCATATTTGATAGAGAATATATTTTTTAAATTTTTTGAGTTTTTGGTGGAGATTTGATTAAATTAGAGAGAGAGAGATTGAACGTGCTTAGGCAACATATAAGAGAGAATAATATTCTTAAGTTGTGGATGGAGGTTTGCTATTTGAAAGAGAGAGAGAGAGAGAGAGAGAGAGAGAGAGAGAGAGAGAGAGAGAGAGAGAGAGAGGGGATGGGGTGGGATTGAAAGCGTAGGGGCACTGTTATGTGAGAGAATGATTTTTCTGAAATCGTTGGTGGAGGTTGGATTATAATTGACTGGAGAGAGAGAGAGAGAGAGAGAGAGAGAGAGAGAGAGAGAGAGAGAGAGAGAGAGAGAGACTCTGGAAAGTGTAGGCAGCACATTAGAGAAGGGGGTGGATGACTTGATGACAGCGAGAGGGGCAGCTTATGTGAGAGAGAAAATTTTCAGAAATCATTAGTGGAGTTTGATTATAAATGAGAGAGAGAGAGAGAGAGAGAGAGAGAGAGAGAGAGAGAGAGAGATACTGATGTTGAAACTGATGTTGAAAGCGTAGGGCAGGAGATGTGAGACAGAATGATTTTCTGAAATAGTTGCTGGAGGTATGATTATAAATGACACTACAAAATATCAAGCAAAACCCTAAAATTTTTTATTCATATGCAAAAAAGATGAATAAAATAAGAGTAGAAAATAGGCCCTCTAAGAATTGAAGGCTTATTAACGAATGAAAAAAGGAAATATGTAACATATTAGCAGAAAGATATAAGAGTGAATTTACACTAGAATTGACAATGAAGATAATGATACAGAAATAAGAGATGAAAAATACTGGAATAATTTATCAGATATTATATTACAGAAGCCGATATTGCAGCAGGCTATTAATGAAATTAAAATGGATCAGCAGCAGACCAGATGGAGTACTCCATATATTGTTAAAGAAAGTGGCTCATTCAATCGAAAGTCGCTTAGTAATATTATTAAGGCAAAGTATAGATACAGGCAAGATTTATGATGAGCATAAATTAGCATATATTACCCTACTTTCAAAAGTGGTTCAAGACTAGAGGCAAGTAATTATAGGCTCAGAGTCTGACATCTCATATTATGAAAGTATATGAAAGGGTAATGAAAAAAAAAAAAAATATAATGAAACATTTAATGAAAATAGATTGTTCAATATAGGACAACATGGTTTTGTACCGGAAAAGTACACAAACCCAACTGTTAGTCCACCATGAAAGCATATATAAAAATATGATAAATGAAAAAGATACAGATGTGGTTTACCAGACTTTGCAAAAGCTTTTGACAAGGTAGATCATAATATATTAGCGAAAAAAAAATTAGAAACATAACATTGTTGGACAAAGTAGGAAGATGGATAAAAGAATTTTTGCAAAATAGAAAACAGATAGTGATTGCAAACGATGAGAAATCGGATGAAGCTACGGTAATATCCAAAATGTACCAGGGTACGTGTGTTAGCTGTGCATTGGTTGTTTGTGATTATGATTGCAGACATAGACAGTAATGTTAAGGGACCTGTAGTAAGAAGTTTCGCAGATGACACAAGAATAAGTAGAGAAATTGCTTGTGATGAAGATAGGAACTCACTGTTAAAGAGACCTTAAACAAATATATAAATGGGCAGAGATAAATAGGGATGGTATTTAACTCTGATAAATTTGAATCAATGAACTATGGTGATAAAGTAGGAATGCTATATGCATAAAGGGACCCATTAATGAGACAATCACAAACAAGGAAGCAGTTAAAGACCTTGTGTGATGTTGAATAGGAATATGTTATGCAATGATCAAATAGCAATTACTATTGGCAAAATGCAAAAGCAAAAATGGGGAATGTTGTTCCGGCACTTCAAAACTAGAAAAGTTGAACACATGATTATGCTTTTTATAAAACGCACGCATTTAGTCCACTTGAATATTGCAATATAATATGAAAACCCACACTACCAAAAGGATATTGCACAAATAGAGAGTGTACAAAGGTCATTTACAGCTAGAATAGAAGAAGTTAAGACCTTGACTACTGGGAAAGACTACAATTTTAAATTTATATAGTCTGAAAGGAGAAGAGAACGATACATGGTATCTACATGGAAACAGATAGAAGGAATTACCGAAAACATCATGGAACTAAAATTATCAAAAAGAGCAAGCAGAGGTAGATTAAAAGTGCAAAACTATACCAGGAAAATTAAGAGAAACACAGGACATTAATCCACCACGCACCAGCATCGATAATGCAGCGTCTATTCAATGCGCTACCAGCTCATCTGAGGAACATAACAGGAGTGAGCGTAGATGTGTTTAAGAATAAGCTCGACAATATCTAAGATGCATCCAGACCATCCAAGACTGGAAGATGCAAAATATACCGGAAGATGCGTTAGAAGTAAACTCTCTGGTAGACATCAAAGGTGCTCACACTGAGGGACCTGGGGCAACCCGAACGAATTGTGTTGGTCTGTAAGGTAAGGTCTCTCTCTCTCTCTGTTACGCGCTTATATATTTCTGATATTTGAGAGCGTAACCTCCTATATAAAATTAAGAATATGTCTTCAGAAAACGCTTAGCGACTATAAAACCTAATTTATAGTGTAATCTTATAATACACTAAAGCATATTCTCTATCCTATATGCAAATATTTACCTGCCCTTACAGTTTATCACGATTCCCGTATGGATAGAGGGTAATGCTACAATCATTGCGTGGTTTTTATAAAGACCAAGAGTGACCCATGAATCATCGTTATCGTGATCTTTGTTAATTTTTCCTCATTATCATGCTTTTTTGTTAATTTTTCCTCATTATCATGCTTTTTTGTTAAATTTTCATTATAGTTTTTTTGTAAATTTTTCATCTATCAGTTTTTTTGCTAATTTTCATCATTATCATGTTTTTTTTTGTTAATTTTTCATTAATATGTTTTATTTTGTTGATTTTTCATCATTATCATGTTTTCTTTGTTAATTTTTCATCATTATCATATATTTTTTTCATCATGATCATGTTTTTTCCCGAGAAAGGCCGCTTCAGAACGTTCATTATTATTATTATTATTATTATTATTATTATTATTATTATTATTATTATTATTATTATTATTATTGAAATCAACGGTGATGTAGGTGTAAATATATATTAAAAATTATGTACAAAATGTTTTGTATATATATTTTAATATGTATTTACACCTACACCATTGTAGGTTTCTTCACCATTTTAGTGCTCATGCTATATTATTATTATTATTATTATTATTATTATTATTATTATTATTATTATTATTATTATTATTATTATTATTATTATTATTGCGGCTTGACTCCTGCGTACATAAGCTGCTGTTTTCGAGGGACACCTCCCCCCTCCTCACCATAGCGGAGTAATAATAACAATAGTATTTCCAGCTCGGCCATTCGTGCCAATCTCTCATAAAGAAGACTCTCAGATATAAAGTAACCCAATAAGAAAATGGTTTACGCAGACGTAAGCTTGAATGATGTCTCCTCCTCCTCCTCCTCCTCCTCCTCCTCCTCCTCCTCCTCCTCCTCCAGTGAAGACTGCTGGGATAATAGAGTAAATGAAGAGTGATAGGGTAAAGCTTATAAGTACGCCCTCCCCCTCCCTTTCAGTTGATGAGGTGGAGGGGAAAGGGAGGTGGGCGTGGGCGGGAGTGAGTTTTAGTTGCGTTAGTGAAGGAGAATCACTCTCGTGTTACTACACTATGAGATTATTATTATTATATGACTGTTATTATTATTGCGGCTTTGCTCCTATGAACTGGAGATTATTATTATTATTATTATTATTATTATTATTATTGCGGCTTAACACCTTTCAGACGGGATTTAAATATTCTTAAGAGGATTTAATTGTTTAAGTGTTTAATTATTATTATTATTATTATTATTATTATTATTATTATTATTATTATTATTATTATTATTATTATTATTATTATTGCGGCTTAACACCTTTGAGACGGAGTTTAAATATTCTTAAGAGGATTTAATTGTTTAAATGTTTAAATTTCATAAGAGGATTTATTTGTTAACTTCCATTAGTGAAGGAGAATCCTTTTCATGTTACTGCAAGAGAATCTGGAAAGGGGATTTAAAATTTCTGAAGTGGATTAATTTGTTTAAATTTCATAAGAGGATTTAATTGTTAAGTTAGATCAGTGAAGGAGAATCCTTTTCATGTTACTGCATGAGATTTTTGAACTGGGGATTTCAGTTTTCGTAATAGGATTTAAAATGTTTAAATTTTTTAAGAGGATTTAATTGCTTATATGCTTACATTTTCTTTAGAGGGTTTAATTGCTTAAATGTTTAAAGTTCGTAAGAGGATTTAATTGCTTATATGCTTACATTTTCTTAAGAGGATTTAATTGCTTATATGCTTAAATTTTCTCAAGGGGATTAAATTGTTGAATTGTTTAAATATGCTAAGAGGATTTAATTGTTTAAATGTTAAAGTCTCTTAAGGGGGTTTAATTGTTTAAATCATTAAATTTCTTAAGAGGATTTAATTGTTTAAATGTTTAAATTTCTTAAGGAGATTTATTTGTTGAAACACTGTTAAGCATAAGGATTTAGATAGGATTCGAAAAGTTATCCTAAGGGCGATTTAATCAGGATTTCACGGTGGGATTTTGAGACGGATTTAAATACCATAGGATATATTCTTTGTAGGATTTGAATGGGATTGAAACCGTTATTGTGGAAGGATATTAAAAAAGCAGGATTTTACCGTGCTATTTTGAGACGGATTTAAACGCCATAGGATATATTCTTGACAGGATTTGTGTGTGGGATTTCACCGTTATTGTAGAGGGATTAAAAAAGGGGATTTCGCTTGGTTTAACAAAGAGATGTAGAGAAGTCAACCCGTCATATTATTAAGGATTTGAAAGAGGTAAATGCAGATTCATTTAATATACAACGTTTATACGCCCACGAGGAATCGTTGTTGGAGTGTGGGGTGGCCCTGGGGAAGGAGGGGGGGGGGGAAATGGGGAGGTGGTAGGTAGAGTGGGGGTGGAAGGGGGAGGGATCTTATAAGGGTACCCTTTTGGTTTCCCTGTGTCTTGAGTGATATCCGAATTGCGTGTCCATCCAGAGGAGCTTGATTTAATTTATCCGCGGGATGGTTACCCTTATTTCGTTTTGTATCCCCGGCATTGCGACTGGTTGTATTCCCGGGACTGCGACTTTTTTAAAATTTGGTTTTGTATCCCTGGAATTGGAATTTTTTTTTACTTGGTTTTGTATCCCCCGGCATTGCGACTTTTTTTTTTATCCCCGGAATCTTCGCTTTTTTAATTGGTTTTGTATCCCCGGAATTGCGATTTTTTTTTACATGGAATTTAATCCCGGAACTGCTTTTTTAACTTGGTTTTGCATCCCTGGAATTGCGGCATTTTTTTTACTCGTTTTTGTATCCCTGAAATTGCGACTTTTTTTTTTTTCTCTCTCTCTTTTTTCATTCTTACAAGTACAGACATATATTTCGTAGTTTCTTATGAATACATGAATACATATTGGAATTTCTTATAAGTACATATGTGCATTTTGCACTATCTTATATTCACTTTGATACATTTTGCAATTTCTTATAAGTAAATGAATACGTTTTGCAATTTCTTATAAGTACTTGGATACCTTTCGTAATTTCTTACAAGTACACATATACATTTTGTAATCCTACATAAAATTATTTGATTAAAATGTAAAGGTCAAACAATATCCGATTAGTACTGTTAAATAAAATTGCAAAAAAGAAAAACTAGTATCTCTCTCTCTCTCTCCCTTATCTATGCATATATTTGAAACTTGGTTTTCCCTACGCGTAGACTTGATCGTCAAATGAGCTTCAATAAACATTAAGTGTGTATGTGTGTGTGTGTGTGTGTGCGCGCGCGCTAGTTTTTATACAGGTAAAAGCCACGGCCTGGACAGTGAATCCTGAATAAATCCTGCTCTCCTCACTTTCCCAGTATTTTTGGGGTGTGTACTCCTCGTAAAACTTTTTGAAATTCGAGATTGAAAATTTCGAAAAACTGATGTATATAAAAGTGATATGGCATTGAACTCGCCCTTACAAACATAGGTTCGAATCCTTGCTAGGGCGGAGAGTTTTTCTTCATTTCAGTTCCTTATTCGGATTTTAATATTTTCAGTGAAAAACTATTTAAAAAATAGAGAGCTCATTATACATTTTTGACTATAATATTAACTATAATATTAACTTTCAGCTCAGTGGTCTGGTTAAACCAAGGTATATTTAACTTAACTTTGTGAGGCATGCATTGTAGCCTTGAATTTGTTCGTGGTTATGAATGGCATACACATTTGTTATGATGTTTGAAATATATTCATTCCCCTTTTTTTTATTCATTCCTGGTTTTTATTCCTGTTTTTTGTTGATCCTGTTTTTTTTGTTTTTACAGGTGAGTACTGCCGAATCGTGAAATCCTTGTTTGTTGTCGGTTGTTGAGTATACCTTATAGTAAGGTAAGTCCCAGGAAGTTCATTCAGTCCTTTTGCTCTACCTCGTATCATATTCTCTTTCTTCCATTTTACTCTCCATCCTCTGTCAACAATTGTTTTAACGCTATTTTCAGCGTTGAATGACCACCTGTTTCCCAGCGCTTGACCTTTGGCTTAAATTGTATATTCCAATCCAAATACCAGTAAGTTCTGACATGGATATCGATTTTATATTCCAATTCCACTAAGTACTGACAGATAACGATTTTATTTTCCAATTCCAGTTAGTACTTACATGGATAACGATTTTATATTCCAATTCCAGTAAGTACTGACGTGGATAACGATTTTATTTTCCAATTCCACTAAGTACTTACATGGATAACTATTTTATATACCAATTCCAGTAAATACTGACATGGATAACGATTTTATATTCCAATTAGTACTGACGTAGATAACGATTTTATATTGCAATTCCAGTAAATACTGACATGGATAACGATTTTATATTCCAATTCCAGTGAGTGCTGAGGTGGATAACGATTTTATATCCCAATTCCAATTCCAGTAATTACGGACATGGATAACGATTTTATATTCCAGTTCCGATTAATACTGACATAATAACGATTTTATATTCCACTTCCAATTAGTACTGACATAGATAACTATTTTATATTCCAATTCCAGTAAATACTGACATGGATAACGATTTTATATTCCAATTCCAGCAAGTACTGACATGGATAACGATTTTATATTCCAATTCCAGTAAGTACGGACATGGATAACGATTTTCCAATTCCGATTAGTACTGACATATATAACGATTTTATATTCCAGTTCCAGTAAGTACTGACATGGATAATGATTTTACTGTATATTCCAATTCCAATGCCAATTCGTACTGACACAGGTAACGATTTTATAATCCAGTTCCAATTCTAGTAAGTACTGACATAGATAACGATTTTATTGTCCGGTTCCAATTCTAGTAAGTACTGACATAGATAACGATTTTATTATCCAGTTCCAATTCTAGTAAGTACTGACATAGATAACGATTTTGTTGTCCAGTTTCAGTTCTAGTAAGTACTGACATAGATAACGATTCTATAATCCAGTTCCAGTTCTAGTAAGTACTGACATAGATAGCGTACCGTGACTGGTAAGAGAGATGGGGAGGTTTTCATAGCTTGAAGCATGTGTGGTCGTACGCACCAGCCTTGCGGGATCACTCGACATCACTCAGCAGCAATTGGTGGAGTGTTAGTTAACAGCGTGACACCCGTATTGCAGAGCTGCTATCGATCATCGGGAAAATATTCGCTGGAAATGCGGGTTAACCGCTTTCGGATTTGATTGGTGTCAAGTATAAAAGTATTTCGCTCAATTGCACTTGTTCTGCCGTGATTTTTCGGGCCATGTGAGCAGTGATGGGCTTCCATACGTGGGTCATGTGTGTGTGTGTGTGTGTGTGTTTTGTGTGATTTGTTGTTGTGAGATGTTGCCCCAAAGGTTTATTGTTTATTATTATTATTATTATTATTATTATTATTATTATTATTATTATTATTCAGGGGATGAACCCCATTCATATGGAACAAGCCCACCGCAGGGGCCAGTGACCTGAATTTCAAGCTTCGAAATAATATGGTGTTCAATAGGAAAAATTATTATTATTATTATTATTATTATTATTATTATTATTATTATTATTATTATTATTATTATTATTATTATTCAGAAGTTGAGCTCTATTCATATGGAACAAGCCTACTGGGACCATTGACTTGAAATTCAAGCTTCCAAATAATATGATGTTCATTACAAAGAAATTATTATTATTATTATTATTGTTCATTACAAAGAAATTATTATTATTATTATTATTATTATTATTATTATTATTATTATTATTATTCAGAACATGAACCCTGTTCATAAGGAACAAGCCCACAAAAGGGGCCACTGACTTAAAATTCAAGCTTCCAAAGAGTATTTTAACATAAGTTATTTCCGGAGGTTTTTCCATTTGGTTTTGTTTTATATTTGTAAATTTTTTTTTGCTAACGTGTTAGCACTTAACTCTAGAAAATATAATTTACAAGAGAATTAAAAACTTTTCATGAATACTTAATGTAGCTACCCAGTTTATCATGCTGTTATAGGTAGAAGTTCCACACACACATCCCATATTTTCGTGATTCAGTTATATATATGTATACATAAATATGACTCACACCGGGATCTAATCCAGGTCTTTCAGTTGAAAGGCAGTTGTGTGGTCCGGTTGGTAGAGCCCTTGCCTTGCAATTGAAAGACCTGGGTTCGATCCCGATGTAAGTCTGAAAGTTACATTTGTTCCACACGTGATTGTGTCTTGATTACTTATATATATATAATATATATGTATATTATTTGTTTGTTTATTTATTTGTGTGCATATATGCATGTCATATATAAAATATATATGTACATAGATAGATAGGTGGGTAGATAGATAGATAGATAGTCCATGGTTCAGTGGTTAACGACCTCGCCTCAATAGATGGGAAGTATGAGTTCAGTTCCAAGAATAACTCACTGCTTGTCCGGATACTGACAGGTTGCTGGTGAGCTACTATTAAGTGAGAAAGCGGCTGTTGTTGTTTAAGAGAAAGCACATAAAATTCAGAAACTCATATCAGGTGATCTCGTATGAGGACTGTTATGGATTTGTGTACCTTCATTAGTATTCATCTGGCCGAGTGTAATGTCAGTGTAGCCGTGATGGATGCGGTTAAATTGCCGGTGTCCTTGCATTGAAAGCCTCCCAAAAATTATCCTTGTCTCCCTGTACCCCCCCTTCCCCTACCCTCTCCTCCCCCTTCCCAGTGGATTAAGCCAGTTGTTAAAATGTTATTAAGGTCGATTTTCCTCCTTATTTCCCTCAACATACTGAATGACTTGACGTAGTCGAATCTGTCGAAAGGAACTGTTTTGTGGCTGCTTTCAGTGCTTTTATTAATTTCGACGGTGCTTGGGGAGGGAGAGGGAAAGGGGAAGGCTTTAGGATACCGTCATTCCTTGATTACGACGTTGTCTTCGGCATCGACGCCAAAAATGATCTGTGTTGTGGCTCCTTTCAGTGTTTTTGTTAATTTCAAAAGTGCATGCGTATTGGTTGGGGAAGGGGGAGTTGTTGGGGGTGGGGGCGGCTTTAGAACATCGTCATTCGATGATTAGGACGTCGTCGTCTTCTTCGGCGTCGATCGACGACGCCAGCCAGCCAGCAAAAGCGCCGAAGCGCATTAAAAATTTTGGGACGGCCCGTTGGTATGGGAAATTTCTCGTGAGCCCCATTTAAACGTTTTCTCGTCGGGGTTGACAACAGAGTTGCCAAGTCGCAATGAACTGCAGCGGTTGTTATCATCATCATCATCATCATCTAACAAGAGAAACTTGTCGTTTCGTTTCGTCCCGCTTCAAGTTTTAATTCGAGCTTCTCCAATGGAGCTTTGGTTAGGCGAGAGGGAGAGAGAGAGTGATAGATAATAAAGGTTCATCGATAAAAGTATTTGTAGGTAGGGGTAGTTAGTTAGAAGAAGAAGAAGAGAGAGATTTTGAAGCGCTCTGCGAAAAATGAGGTACTGGGCGACCGGTAGGTGGAGTCACGCTCGTAGCATAGACTTCGGTGGGATGATGTGTACCAATGTGCGTTAGTTGTGTGTGTGTCTAGTGGAGGTGGCGATGGTAGTGTGGAGTGGAGAGGCTTTGCTGGTGTGTGTAGTGGTATTGTGAGAGTGAGTGTGGTGGGCAATGTGGGTGAGGAGATGATGATGATGAGAGAGAGTGTGTAACTAGACTTATATCGTCCATGTTATCCTAACAACACCTACCTACCTCCTCCTCCGTTCCTCTACTCCACGTGTGTTCCACATAACAACGACTTTGCTGGACTTCGGCAGAAGAGTTGCCACTGTGGTCATTCTCATTTTACATGTGATTTTTGCAGTTTTGTGAATAGTCACCGCGGCGGCTTCTCTCTCTCTCTCTCTCTCTCTTTCTCTCTCTCTGTGCAGAGCGATAAGCCTTCGTTTTACTTCGGTCTTCTGAAACTGACCTTTTAAACAGAAGTGGATTATTATCATTATGAAGTGCAATTATAACCGTCTCTCCCCCGACGAGACTTATTAATCGTGAAAGCGGATGAATTCCCAGGAAAAATATAAAGCATCACAGCTCTCCGCCAAGCGGCGGAGAGATACGGATGGAGAGAGAGAGAGAAAGAGAGAGAGAGAGAGAGAGCCAGCTTGTTGATATGGAGTAATAATAATTATGTGTATACAGATTGGAGCGCTCGGCGCTTCGTTTTTATTTTTTTTTATTTGTATCTACTGTCGACACATCTGTGATGCGAAGGTGTACGAGATAACATAAGCGTCAGTTGTTTTTCCGAAACAGCTGTCCCGCTATCAGAATTGTAGGGAAATTGTGTGGGAGTGATTTTGTGCGCCTTCAAAGGGTTGTTTTTTTTTCGTTATACGATAGTGGAAAATCATCTGCTAATAAGCAAGGCCATTGGACCTTGAATCTAACCTGCTGACTGAATCCCAGAGGAAGGTGAGGTACCGCAGGGAGGGATATTAGTGCCTGAACTTATTTCTCATTCTTGCCCTGTTGAAACACCTCGGTTGTAGGAGAATGGAGTCTGTCTGCAATATTCAAGTTTATTGAAGGATTTGGAAGCTTGTATACACAGACACACATATATGTGTATATATATATATACTGGAAAATTACATATATATATATATATATATATATATATATATATATATATATATATATATATATATGTATATATATATGTGTGTGTGTGGTGTGTGTGTGTGTGTGTGTGTGTGTGTGTGTGTAATTTTCTCCAGTTCATAGAACGTTATGTTTGGGAATGTGGAACTTTTTTTTATTGAGTCTGTGTGAAAATAAAATTCAAAAGGAGTTCTGTGTTTATATGATATGTTTTAAATATATATATATATATATATATATATATATATATATATATATATATATATATATATATATATATATATATATATATTCATACTTTAAAGAAATTCTTTTGAATTTTTGGTGCATACAAAAATGTTATATTTACTGTTATACAGTATGTGAAATGTACTGTATCTAATGTTGTACAGCTATTTTGAAAATTCCATTTAATGTAGAAAAACAGCTTTTCAGCAGTTTCGTGAATAACATATTTTAGCTTCTAAATGAAAATATTTGTATTCCCAGTGATTGTTTTCAAGTAGTATACTAAACCTTTTTATGAGGAAATAAATAGTGTATTATATATATATATATATATATATATATATATATATATATATATATATATATATATTATATATATTATATACATATATATATATGTGTGTGTGTGTGTATATATATACATACACACATATATGTCATATTTATTTATACATGTAATTTCCTACTTTTCATAGTGTATCTTTAAGGCGATCATTCAGTCTCAAATGCAGACTTTAATTAATATATTTAATATTTCACATTTATATTTTTTAATTATACAAAAATTTTCTTAAGTGTCTGTGTTGGGCAAAGAAATGGAAATAATGATGTAAATTAAGGAAACAAATTTTGAAAATTTTATTCATTTAAGGAAAAACATTTTTAAGATTTTATAACTTATCCACGTTCATGAAAACCAGACTAATAGGGACATGAAATAGCAAGCGCCTGTACTCTGAGCGTACGCACGCAATCGAGCACACAAGCGCGCGCGCAAACATGCCGTGTAGGATCATGACGGGGAGGGTAATGACTCGGGGTGATCGAAAACTCTGGAGAAGGATCGAATCAGGATTTTTTTGGGGTGGAAGAAAGGGAGAGGGGTTGGGGGGGGGGACTGTCCGTGCAAAAATGACCTCTCGTCCTCCGCAGAATGGCACATTTCATACCTGGTACTGCTTGATGTTACCCTTTTGACCGTCGGCAGGTCAACTCTGATAAGGGTTCCAGGAAATTGATGTAGTAATTTTGCTATGAAAAAGCAGTGGTTTAAGTTATGTGGTGTAATTTTTATATATATATATATATATATATATATATATATATATATATATATATATATATGTATATATATATATATATAAAATTTGTGTTTATAAGTAAAATTCTGTGTGTGTGTTTGTGTGCTATGATCCCCATTACATTTCTGCTTTGTGTCCCAGCGTAAATTATGCGTTTAAAACGCTGGATTACGGACCCTATAATTATATCTTGTGCGATGTTTATCATTGTAACGAAAAAAAATATTTTTTTCTTGGAACGGACTACTTCAAACGGATCGTATAAACAGTTATACTGAGAATAACCATTTTTGGAGATTATTATTATTATTATTATTATTATTATTATTATTATTATTATTATTATTATTATTAAGAAATGCTCGTAGTAACATGAGTCTTGGAATGTTGAACAAATCCACTGTAATGTTTGTGTATAAATAGATTTAGAAATGAGGCTAAACAAGTATATTTATTTCTAAATATATCTCTACAGGTACATTACTGTGGGTATCTTTCTGCAGTTTTATTATTATTATTATTATTATTATTATTATTATTATTATTATTATTATTATTATTATTATTATTATGAGTGACAAGTTCACTTGCCTACTGCAGTAGTGAATGAATTATTTACTAATATATATATATATATATATATATATATATATATATATATATATATATATATATATATATATATAAAAAGTGTGTGTGTGTGTGTGTGTGTGTGTGTGTGTGTATGTGTGTGTGTGTGTGTGTGTGTGTGTGTGTATTATATATATATATATTATGTATATCTATCTATCTGTATTTATATGTATATATATATTATATATACACACACACGTTAATGGTGGATGTGTTACTGGTTTACGCAGTTGATTATAATTTTAATCAAGTTTAATTATCGTATTTGAGCTGGTTCCTGGAGTTACTAGATAGACTTTGTAGTGGAATACTGACTGTTATTATTATATTACGTACAGTTTTCAAACTTGAACTTTAATTGAAATTCAGTGAAGATTCTCGTCAATATTTTAGAGTATTGTCTTTACGTCTTTTGTGTGGACTGAAATCACGACTGTGATCATAATTGGTGCAGTAAAGTTGAGGATTAGGTATCATTATTTTCTTCGTCAGATAGGCTGCTTTATTGCCGGGCTACTCTATTGAATATTTGTAAGGATATTAAGATTTCTTCATGGCAGTAATTTGTTCCAACATTAAAAGTACTTTATTGTTAGGCTCGTTTATGGAATATTTCGAAGGACATAAAAATGTTTTCACCGTAGTTATTTGTTGCAATGTCTAAACATATTTTCATGGAAGTTATTTTGTTGCAGTACTAAAACTACTTTATTGGATATATCGAAGGTCTCTTCAAAGATTTTCCATGGGAGTTATTTGTTGCAATATTAAAACTTACTGTATTGTTAGGCTACTTAATTCGGTATTTCGAAGGGCTTTTATAAATTTCTTTCATGGGGGTTATACGTTGTAGTATTTAAAAAGTTCAATGCAGGTATTTGTTGTTGCAGTATTAAAAATTTTTTTCGTGGCAGGTATTTGTTGCAGTATTAAAACTACTGTATTGTTAGTCTATTGAATTTAATATTTCGAAGGACTTTTAAGAACAATTTTCGTAACAGTTATTTGTTGCAATATTAAAAGAATTTTTCATGGCAGTTATTTGTTGCATTATAAAAAAATTATGGAAGTTATTTTGTTGCAATATTTTTAAAAAATGTCATGACTGTTATTTGTTTCAGTATTAATACCCTATTGTTTTGTTAGGCTGCTTAGTTTAATATTTCGAAGGACTTGTAAAAATATTTTCGTGGAATTTATTTGTTGTAATGTCTAAACAATTGTTCATGGAAGTTATTTTGTTGCAATATTTTAAAAAAATTTCATTGCTGTTATATGTTGCAATATTTAAAACATTTTTCATTGCAGTTTTTTGCAAAATTAGAAGATTGTTCATGGCAGTTATTTATTGCAATATTAAATTAATTTTTCATGGCAGCTTTTTGTTGGTTTTAATGTAATTTTTCATGTCAGATACTTTTTGCAATATTAAAAAATTGTTCATGGCATTTTTTTTTGTTAAAAAAGGAAAACTATTGTATTGCTAGGCTGCTCAGTATTTCGGAGGACTTTTAAAAATATTTTCATTGCAGTAATTTGTTGCAATAATAAAAGAAATTTCCATAACAGTTATTTGTTGCATTACAAAAATAATTCATGGTAGTTGTTTATTTCAATAATAAAACTACTGTATTGTTAGACTGCTTAATTTAATATTTCGAAGGACTTTAAAAACATTTTCATGGCGGTTATTTGTTGCAATGTTAAAATTTTCATGGTAGTTGTTTGTTGCCCTGTAACATGACAGCGTTAATTTTTAAGACTGAAATCATTTGCTTACATATGCTAAATTTTGTTTGAAATACATGTGGTCATTATTAAGCATTCGTAAATTATTCTTATTTTTTTTTTTTTGCGATTTTATATTCCTTAGTTTCGCGATTTTATATTCCTTAGTGTCTTTTTCTTTAAAAACTAAGAGATTTATTTTCTATTTCTCAAAAAACTGACTAAGAGATTTAGTTTCCGTTTCTTTTAAAAACTGACGAAGAGATTAGTTTCTATTTCTCTGAAAACTAAGAGATTTAGTTTCTATTTCTCTAAAGACTGACTAAAAGATTTAGTTTCCATCTCTCAAAAAACTGACCAAGATATTTAGTTTCTATTTCTTTTAAAAACTGACTAAGAGATTTAGTTTCTATTTCTTTAAAAACTGAATAAGAGATTTAGTTTCAATTTCCTTTAAAAACTGACAAAGAGATTTAGTTCCTATTTCTTTTAAAAACTGACTAAGAGATTTAGTTTACATTTCTTTTAAAAACGACGAAGAGATTTAGTTTTATTTGTTTTAAAAGCTGACTAAGAGATTTAGTTTCTGTTTCTTTAAAACTAAGAGATTTAGTTTCTGATTAAGATATTTAGTTTCCATTTCTTTTAAAAACTGACCAAGAGAATGGAATTTAATAATCATGTTGAATTGAGCACCTCAAGGCGAAATTTCAGAAAATTGGCAGTTCCTGAAAAAGAGATATTTAAAATTAGAAGTCTCCAGTCTAGTTTTTTTGATACATGCACGACCTAGTGTCTCGGATCTTTAATTTTTATATTTATTTCCCCAGAACGCTCACTTTACACTTCACAGTGTTCTGTAACGTATTGTGCTATATATGATATGTATATTTTTTTATCTCATGAAAAAATATGCCCTTAGTGTTCTCGTAAAACAGAATTTCGCCTCCCGAGAAAAAATAAGAGAGAAAAAAATTTAATCCTCTTATTATAAAAGGGACTAACAAGTTTAAACCAGTCGTTGGAATCTTCAGTGAACCAGAGATGTTCCGGGTACAGTGAATTTACATTCCGGGTACAGCGAATGAATTTATTGGTGTAACATATATATACCTCCTCTTTTGTAGTATCTGATCAAGTTTTGCTCCGCAGTGTGAAATTTGGGATATCCTGAGATTTCATTCAAATGCATTCTGGTCTTACACATGAATTGATTGTGTCCTGGCTTCTTTTGTCTTCGCTGTGCCTCGCTGCCGAACTTCTGAGTTCCAGAGATCTTTTATTCCTCCCACCGTTGGACTGTGGAACAGCCTCCCTGAGGATGTCGTGCAGTTGAAACTTCAGGTGCAGTGCATTACTACCTTAATACAAATCTGCTCCTATATTAATAATTTACTTACATTTTTATCTGTTTATTAATTTGTTCATTAATTTTTTCTCTTTAATAAGTGACTTCCTCTTTCTGTATTTCCTTTACGTTCTGTTACTTCTTTCAAACGGGCACCATATTCTTTGGAAGCTCTAATTTCAAGTCAGTGGTCCCTGTGGGCTTGTTCCATATAAATACGTTTCAGCTTCTGAATAATAATAATAATAATAATAATAATAATAATAATAATAATAATAATAATAATAATAATAATACCCTGAAAAGGAATCTGGAAAAAACTAGATGTTGTGTAGCCCAGGACTCATGTGCAGAAGAGTAAAAGTACTAGAAAACAGCGCACATAGTGTCGAAAGTGAGGACTCTCTGGAGAGCAGGATGCAACCCTGAACCTCACATTATAAAAACCACCTTGTCGAATAGGATGACTAGATAGACAAAAAAAAAGAATAATGATAGTATTAATAATAATAATAATAATTATTATTATTATTATTATTATTATTATTATTATTATTATTATTATTTATTCATATCAGGTTTTTTGGTTTTGGTTTAGTTTTTAATTTTTGCAGTGAAGGCAGCGCGTTTACTTTTATTTTTTTAAGGGAGTCAAAACCTTTTTTTTTTTTGCTTGTGTTTTCCGTTGTCAAGTTGACTTTGCGAATAGTGATTTTAATGGAGAAACAAATCCACAGATTGTATCGGTACAAATACATTTTAAAAACAAATCTAAACTGATTCTCGAAAGCTGTCTTTTTAGCTTTATTTTTAAATAAGTAAAGGTGGATTTGTTTCTCCGTTTGAAGACTCAAGCTATTTTGAGTGGTTTTTGGTGGTTTTATGAAGACACTTTAGGAGTAATCATGATGGCAGATGGTCGTATGTAGATAAATAACCAGTAAGCCGAATCTCTTAACACTGAGAAGGTTATACTACCCAGTAGCGCTGTCTGAAAAGATTTGAAAGTGTAGGCCTTTGATTATATCTAAGAACCCACTAAATAAAAATAGAATTAATGATGGTGGTAAACTCGTAAGATAATATTTCAACGTTATCATTATCATGATAATCATAATATTATGACATTTCCCAGGGCAGTGTAATATAAAATTTTGTCAGTTTTTCCTAATATGAAAGCAATGTGAAAGTATCATTTACAGAAGGCAAGAAGTGTGTGATAGATTACTTATAAAATAACCTTCACAGTAATGGTGTGGCATTTTGAAAGTACTGTTTGTTCGTCAATGTTGTATTAAAGCAATAAGTAGATATTTTATTTCTCGAACTACGGGGTAAGCATCAGCAGGTGCACTGTAACATTACTTATGTTTTGCAGCAACCCTTCGGCTTCTAGGCTGCAAACCCTTTCATTCCTCTTTACTTTTCCTCGTTCATATTTTTCTGTCTCCATCGCACGTTCCCAACCCTCCCTGAATACCAGATTCTGGAGCAACTGCGAGGTTTTCCTCCTGTTCCACCTTTCAAACCTTTCACAGTCAATTTCCGTTACAGGGCTGAATGATTTCATACTGTCCCAGCGCTTGCTTGGCCTTTGGCCTAAATACTATATTCTATTCTATTCTACCTATAAAAGTTTTTGTGATCTGGGGCGTCTCCTTGATTTATTGCCTTTAATCTACGTGTCATGTTGATGTGGTTAGTCGTGGGTATATTAACGAATATATTTCTTAGCAATTTATGGAGATTAAACTTTGCTGTTCATTGTACAGATTGCTATAATTTGCACCGTGTTTATGCTTTGACTCTTATAAGTTATTTTGAAGGAAATTTAGCCAAAGTATTACATCTAAAATGACTCTGATCGAGATTTAGATTTCTTAAGGTTGCGGTGTGATGTTTTTATAAGTATCAGCGGACCCGCTTTTTTCTTTTCTTTCATCATTTGTTTATTGATCCACCTGTTTATTTATTTGTATATATATATATGAGTATACATATATATATATATATATATATATATATATATAAGATACTATTGTATATTTATTTTTTTTTTTTACTTATATTATATTTTAAGTATATTTTCTCAAACCCCTTTCGTAGATGACTTGAGCACAACAACCCTGATAGAGATTTCTTAAGGTAGCGGTGTGATGTTTTTATAAGCATCATCGTTCATATTTATTTATCTTCAATTATTTGTTAATTGATTAATCGAATTATATATATATATATATATATATATATATATATATATATATATATATATATATATTATATATATATATTTTATATTTATATTTTGTAAGTGTTTGCATACGCCTTTCAGAGATGCCTTGAGTAAAGTGACTCTAATAGAGATTGCTTAAGGTAGTGGTAAGAAGTTTATTTATTTTTTATTTATTTATTTATATTTTAAGTTCATTTTCTCACCTCTCGGCATTTGAATGGTGTTCATCAAGAAGTTAATTTTTTTAATAATATGACAATTCTCGTCAATCGTATTGCTCAGTGCATCAGGTGGGTTTATCATTGTTCGGTTTATCATTTTCTCTCCCAAGTTCAAACTAGCCAGTATCATTGGTAATAATACATAACCTCATCTCCTTTGAAGTTATCTTAGTTTATAATGTTGAATTATGTAATAAATTGTATCATAAATTTTATATATCTGTATAGATTATATATATATATTATGTTATATATATATTTTTTGCTCATTCGTAATGAAAGGTTTCGAGTTGTGCTGTCCGGAATTTTTTTTTTTTTATTTACAAGGAAGGATAAAAGAAATAAATGGTTTTTTTATTTAATAAATGTACCTTGGCACTTGGTCCTCGTGGGTGAAGCCTAGGTATTCATATATGTATGTATGTGTGTGTATGTATATATATATATATATATACATACATACATACATGGGTATATATACATTTATATAATATATATGTATGTATACATATTTATTAGATATATATATATATATACAGTATATTGTATATATAACAGTAGGTGTATATATATATATATATATATATATATATATATATATATATATATATAAATGTGTGCTTAGTGTAAATTCTCTCTCTCATCCTTTTGCTTTCTCTCTTCTCTCTCTCTCTCTCTCTTCTCTCTCTTCTCTCCATCCTTTCTTTTATTTCAGTAAGCTGGGTCCCCCTGATATGGTAATGACGCCAGCACCGCAATATCCCAGAATAATGAAGGTAGTTAGTCCAGCATAACAAATGGGAGAAGCGGATGAGGTGTATCGATGCCTCTCCCATCACTTCCTCCGGTAGGTGTATACTTCCAGACTCCCTCTAATGGCCGGAGCCTGTTGAGCCTGTGAAAATTATTAAGCGGTGGTGACTTTTCCCTTAGGGGTTAGGTTTCTTGGGGTGGGGATGGGGAATAGGGTATGAGGAGTGGAGGAGGAAGGGAGAGTATGTGTAATTAGGGATTATATATGGCATTTGCTGAATAATATTTGAATGGTGTTATAGCATAGAAAGAATATATATATATATATATATATATATATATATATATATATATATATATATATATTATTATATATAATATAATATATATAATATATATATATATTATATATAGTTATATATATATATATATATATATGTTATATATATATATATATATACTGTATATACAGTATAGATAGATAGATAGACATTTATACATATAACCAGAACACTATTCAAATATTACTGAAAGCAAAATGCCATGGTATAATCCCAATTACACGCCCCTCTTCCCTCCCTCCCCTCCACTACCCTCCATTCCCATCCCCACCTCCTCAAACCCCAAAAACAAAACCCTGCTAAGAAGAAGTCACCACCCGTGCCCAATAATTTTTTTTATTTAGTATGTGTATACACACATACATAACATATATATTATATATTTACTATAATGTAAATTTGACTCACATTAGGACCTGCGATCGATCGTGATGTGAGTTAGAAATTTATTCTTGTTTTACTCGTGACTGTTTTGATTATATATATATATATATATATATATATATATATATATATATATATAATTTCTCTACTTTCTCTCTCTCTTTATAATATATTATATATATATATATATATATATATATATATATATATGCTCATATATATAAAAATCAAAAACAGTCACGAGTGAAACAAATAAATTTCTAACTCACATCAGGATCAATCGCAGGTCTTGATGTGAGTCAAACTTATATTATATGTAAATATATATGTATGTATGTATGTATGTGTATATATATATATATATATAGATATAGATATGTTATATTATAATATAATACATACATACATACATACATACATACATACATACATACATACATACATACATACATACATACATACTTCCATGTCAACAGTCTCTGGGAGGCTAACGTGGCTTTTAACGCTCTGTCCCGTTCAGATAACGTATGAGTGACGTTATATACCACGAACAACTGAACTCGGAATGAACGGTTGCGTCAGCACCTAATTCTCTCACCGTTGAAGAATCGTCGACGATCGAGGATTCTGGGAAGATTCATAACAGGAGGAGTGTTTTTTTCTTTTTTTTCGATTTATAACAGGAGGAGTTTGTTTTTGTCTCTTGCGTCACGAAACAGAAGAGAAAGCGTCCGTGGTTTTTTAAAGGATTATCCGAAGTGATGATTAACAGTATATTAATATAGTTTTCGTAATGTTATTATTATTATTTTGATAAGAGAAGCTTTTTTTTTCTATCTTTTGCATCACGAAACGAAAATGTTCCATGAGGTGTAAAGTATAAAGGGAGGTGATTCATTAAAGTATATTGATACGGCTTTGATCATGTTAAATCGAGAATTATTATTATTATTATTATTATTATTATTATTATTATTATTATTATTGTTATTATTGTTGTTGTTGTTGATATGCGATTTAATGCTTAAGATTATATCAATTCAGTTCTCGTCATGTTACTTAGGGAAGTATTATTATTATTATTATTATTATTATTATTATTATTATTATTATTATTATTATTATTAGGTCTTTGTCTTGTCAGCAAATATGTAAAAAGACTCTCTCTCTTCTGCACCCTCTCTCTCTCTCTCTCTCTCTCTCTCTCTCTCTCTCTCTCCTGCAAATTGCACCCGAGAAGAAAGAGCAGTTAAGTGAAGGGAAGGGGTATCGATGAGCACAGACGACAGACAGACAGACAGACAGATAGATAGATAGATAGGAGGACCTCTACGGCGTTTTCGTGAACCGATGACGGGTCATAATGTCCCTTGGTCGAGTGTTGGGGTGGAAAGGTTTTTTTATGACATGGTACGCTCAGAGTTTAGTGGAAGCAGTAACTGCATGCGTTTGGTATTCCTCTTAGTTGGGTAGTGCACTGTAGGCATTACATAAGGTTCTTTGCAGCGTTCCTTCGGCCCCTAGCTGCACCCCCTCTCATTCGTTTTACTATACCTCCGTTTATATTCTTCTTCCATCTTACTTTCCATCCTCTTCTAACAGTTGATTCATGGTACTACTGCGAGGTTTTCCTCCTGTTACACCTTTCAAACCTCCTTTACTCAGTTTTCCTATCGGCGCCAAAAGACCTCAGGTCCCAGCTCTTGGCATCAAACCTAAAACTTATATTTCATTCCACATTTTGGTATTTGACTTGTAATTGCGCTGTTCAAGTTACGACGACGCATTATTATTATTATTATTATTATTATTATTATTAGTAGTAGTAGTAGTAGTAGTAGTTTAAGTAGTAGTAGTAGTAGTAGTAGTAGTGGCAGCCAGCAAATTTGGCAAAATAATGACTGGGCAGTTATGGTTTTTTTGTCTATTTTTGTGATTGTATCTAGTTTTTTTGTGCTACTTTTTATACTTGACCGATTAGTATGGTGCGTGTTAGATTTTATCTGCAATGGGCTGCTTAATAATTTATTGGTATTATTATCTCTTTTTGTTGAATCACTCTCAATAACTTAATTGTTGTGTCGATTTCCTTACTGGGGAGGACAAGTCATTGTTTCATAGACATTGTTCATCTCTTAAGATTTAATTTGGCGTGGTAAATTTGACCGCTTTCTTAAGTGAAATCGCTGCGAGTTTGAAATAGTATTACACG
>NC_089793.1:23812823-23817823 GCF_040412425.1 Macrobrachium rosenbergii | reverse complement strand
AAGTCTACAGGCAGAACCAGCCTTGCTTCAGGGAAGTCCTTCCCACCCCCACCCCTTAGTTGCCCTTTTAGTGCTCGTGATGTCTTACCCCACAGTATTCTTTTCAAGATAAGTAAGTCATGCGTATACAAAGTTTGATTAAAATTGCTCAATTGCATTTCAGAGTTATGTTGGAACATACACACACCCATACATACACATATACACATACATCCATTTATATGTGTATATATACAGTATATACCGTATACATACTTACATATATATATATATATATATATATATATATATATATATATATATATAGAGAGAGAGAGAGAGAGAGAGAGAGAGAGAGAGAGAGAGAGAGAGAGAGAGAGAGAGAGAGAGTGTGAATAAATATATATCGCTGTTACCATGCAAGAAGGCTCTCAATAAAATCTTGTGTTATAATCCCGAGTGGATTGTGAACTGTGGATAATCTCTCCACTGCATAGCTACCGCAGAGGCAGTCTTGCCACCGTCATAAAAAGCAAAAGCGTAATTATATTTGCCACTACACGTGAAATTAGTCTTTGTTTAGTTTTAATGAATGTGAATTGACGACTCATTGTATGGGTTTTAGCCCGAGTTCCCTTGGTGTTTAGTCTGCCGAAAATTAAAGTTCTTTAGCGGTTGATCCACGGTGTCATAAGTTTTTTATTTATTTATTTATTTTTTTGCGATTTTGTGGGTACGATGTGTTATGTATGTTAGCTGGTGTCATAAGCCTGTGTGTGTGTATGTGTGAGAGTTTGTTTGTTGGCTGTTTAATAATTGTTGATTTACTTATTTAGGTGGTCACTTGTTTTGGTTTTAATTTGGGAACACACACACACACACACACACACACACACACACACACACACACACACACACACACACACACACAATGTACGTATGGAAAACTTGGCAGTTATACATATTTACGTGTGGAAAACCTAGCAGGTATATATATTTACGTGCGGAAAATTTGGGACGTGGTTCCCATATAACAATTAAGCATTGGCTATAACAGACAAAATCTCGGTAATCTTATTGCTTATGATTCCCAAAAATTATAGACAGTTGCATAAGTCCCCTTTCCCCATTCTCGTGTGACTTGCAGTATTGCAGAAGTGGCCAAGATTTGCTACTTCCTATAAATCCCGAAATGGATTAATGCATTAATTAGCTGATTCAGTCTTTCTACAAACGCATGTCCTGCGATCCGGAAATGGATTAATTTGTTGATTTAATCCATCTAATCCATTTAATCCCCTCAAATATAGACGTCCCACAAACGAGTCGTCTTTTAACCTGCAGGCATTTCATTCTCAGTGCCATTAGGAGGTCCCCAACCCCTCCACCCCTCCCAGAAATCCCATAATCCCTCCCCTCCCCGCTAACTTTCATGCATTCGAGTCGCTATAAGGCCATCTCTGTGTGTTTGTGTATTTTACACGCCGTTTCATCAATGGCGGCGGGGGTCGTTGGCCCCCTCCGCTTCACCTGTAATTAGTTCGAATTTGCATTTGATACCTCGCGTTTTATGGCCCACTCGGTATGCCAATCTCCTTTCATATGTTTTTTTCTCTCTCTCTCTCTCTCTCTCTCTCTCTCTCTCTCTCTCTCTCTCAATTATTCATTTTAGAACCCAGGGCTTGGTTGGATTGGCGAGCACACACACATACACACACGCGATTCTGGTCAATTAAGGGTCGGTTTTATACTCCGTCGGACCTTTTATGCTCCAGTTGTGGTAGGAGTTATGGTTAGGTGTTACTGCGTGGCATTGGCGTCGCCAAGGGAAGTTTTCGGGAAATTCGGGTCAGCCCAGGTATGCCCCGGGGGTGAGAGGGGAATAGGGGTGGGGGAGAAAGTACGCCAAGTTAGCACAGGGAGGAGGACAATATACGCAAAAGGGAATTTCAGCACTTCAAGAAGTTAGCAGGTGTCTGGGGAAGGGGAGAGAGAGAGAGAGAGAGAGAGAGAGAGAGAGAGAGAGAGAGAGAGAGAGAGAGAGAGAGAGAGAGAAAGTACGCTAAGTTAGCGTTCGAAGCCCAAGTCGTATTACTCTTGATATCGTAACCAAGTTATTATTATTGTATAATTATAAATTATTATTATTATTATTATTATTATTATTATTATTATTATTATTATTATTATTATTATTACTATTACTAGAAAGATGAAGCCTATTCACATGGAACAAGCCTACCACTGAGGCCATTGACTTGAAATTCAAGCTTCCAAAGAATATTATAGTGTTCTTTAGGAAAAAGTAACAGGAGGTAAAGGGAAATATAGAAAGAAGGGATCTCACTTATTTAAAAAAAATAAATAAATAGAAAAAGTGTATTAAAGTGCAAGGAGAATAGTATTAGGGTAGTAATGTATTGCGTCTTCGCTTGAACTTCTGAAGTTCCAGTTGCACGACATCCTCAGGGAGGCCGTTCCACAGTCCAACGGTGTGGGGAATAAAGGACCCCTGGAACTGAGAAGTTCGACAGCGAGGCACATTTACTCCATATTGGTGCAGCTGTTCAGCAAATCAGGTTGCTCCCGGTTAAGGTAATCAGATGTACAGGTGCCACCGGTAGCAAAGTTTACAAAGAACTGAAATTGAAGTTTCTCGCTTTATGTAGCACCTTTGTGTATCTGCTGTGTATGTGCGTATATGACTGTGTGTACTGCATATTTGCGTATGCTTGTCCATTTAATGTATATTTGCGCGTATTTTGTACGTTGTTAAATACTTCTATGATCGAGTAATGCAGAGATATGTACAATCTCATACTAATAATAATTACAGCCGACAAATGAGAGAGAGAGAGAGAGAGAGAGAGAGAGAGAGAGAGAGAGAGAGAGAGAGAGAGAGAGAGAGAGAGAGAGAGAGAGAGAGAAGGATTCCGAACTTTTTAAATACCTCCATGGTCGAGTTATGCAAAGATAGACTCTCTTACTAATAATCTCTGCGGACAAATGAGAAAGAGAGAGAGAGAGAGAGAGAGAGAGAGAGAGAGAGAGAGAGAGAGAGAGAGAGACCCAAGAAGGATTCCGAACCGAAAAAATTGTGATACGTTTTGAAAACTGACTAAGCGGCGATTGATTTTACAGTAGAACTTTATATTTTCCAAATAATTGTAGAGAACAGGGCCATACTTACTTGAAATGATTGTAGAGAAGAAATAATATTATATATATATATATATATATATTATATATATATATATATATATATATATATATGTATATAAAATACACTTTTTTTTAATTTCCGTTGATTTACATGCGTCCGAGGTAAATTTCCAAATCTTTACGTAGCGTCTTTTTCGATCGCCTGATGAAATCCTTATTTACGTCAACATCTTCCATCCTTTTGTATATTCCACGTAAGGTGTTGCGTCGAGATTGGCATTTAAAAATTTAAAAAACAAGTGGAGAGAATGGAGAAAACGTGATGCCCGTTTTGCAAAGTGGACGGGCACTTTCTCGTCAGCATGGGATGGACCTTAATGAACGAGGCTTGGGGTGTCACCATGGAGAGAAAAATGTTTAGATATTTTTATCAATCATAATTTTTAGTGGACAGTGACTTATGAAGATGATGATGAATATTAGTGAGGTTTTCGGGCGAGGATAAAGAGCATTTTCATGTACTTCCTCCTCCTCCTCCTCCTCCTCCTCCTCCTCCTCCTCCTCCTCCCTCCTCCTCCTCCTCCTCCTCCTCCTCCTCCTCCCGTCATCCCTTTGGCTGCTTTCGAATTCACCGCCAACCCTTCTCTCCCCTCCCCTCCCCATGTGTGTGCTTTTTACTACTCAAAGTTTCTTGAATTTCCTGTATGTGAAAATTAACATAGGAGTAAACTTGTGAACAGATTGATAACTAACCGTAAGAAAACAAGAAGTCGGATAATAAAAGGACCCCTTTAAACAGACACATCAAAAGACACTGACTATCTTTCTTTCTTTCTTTAAATTCATGTGTCTGTGTAACGGGGTCCTTTAAATACCCGACCTTTCGTTTCTTATCAACCGGAAGAAAGCAATAAGCCGGGTATTTAAAGGACCCTGTTAAACAAACATCTGCACAGACAGTGATGATTTTTATTTATTTATTTCTTTCTTTCTTTGAATCTCCAGCGAAAATTCTGATGGACAGAGTCAACAGACTTATAATAACCCCAAGATGGCTCGGAGGGGAAATCAGACCGCACAGAGAGAGACTGGTTATAGAAAAAGGTGTTAAATGAATATATAATAAAATATGAAGGAACAGAAAATAAAGGCGATATACCGGGGATTCAGGAGACGTCAACAGCAGCAGTGGAGAGCAGGAATGCATTTGCTCCTCGCTTTAAAATTTGGACATCGGAAGATTCCACAACTGCGCAAGGGAAACTATTCTACATTTTAGTTGTAGCCGAGATGAAACTCTTAGTAGCAAACTGAGTAGTATCATACCTTTCTCCTTCCCCCCCCCCTCCTCCCCCTCCCCTCCCTTTAGGCGTCCCTCGTGTCTTTAGGGCCTATAAGTCTGGTTGCATATCGGTATAGGCCTTCCCGGGGATGAAGCCTAAACAAATATTTAGGTTGTACTCTTGTTATGGAGGGGAGCAGTCTCTCTCTCTCTCTCTCTCTCTTCTCTCTCTCTCTCTCTCTCTCTCTCTCTCTCTCTCTCTCTCTCGGTAACGTCATAAGACTTTGGTGCGTTCGTACGTCTATTTTAGATTTTGATCCACACTTCGCCTTCTGTCTTCTTCCTCACTGAGAGAGAGAGAGAGAGAGAGAGAGAGAGAGAGAGAGAGAGAGAGAGAGAGAGAGACTATGAGCCTCCTCATTCATGAAATCGAGATCAAATTCCTGTCATCACTTTTCAGACTTCGTCTAAATCTGTACCTCGTTTATTTGTGCGTGGGAGTTTTAATGATGGGTCAAGTGGTTTCGTTAATATTCAATCATTTTGTTAAGGTATCTTCATTACAAACGTTGTATAT
>NC_089793.1:23797823-23810323 GCF_040412425.1 Macrobrachium rosenbergii | reverse complement strand
TCTCTCTCTCAACTCTTATCCATCATTTTTGGCCATCATTTTTAAGGTTTTTGGGAGTCTAATGTCTTTGCATTACGTTTGTGATTTAGCGCCCCCTCTCTCTCTGGAGTCTCTCTCTCTCTCTCATTGCATTAACTAACTTTCTAATGTTGATTGCATACTTTGTGATTCTAATCTCTCTCTCTCTCTCTCTCTCTCTCTCTCTCTCTCTCTCTCTCTCTCGTGTATTGTCTAAGATTTATATCACTTTTCATTATGTTTAGAGTAGTCTTTTGATTGAGTGTGTCTGTAAATGAAATAAAAAATGACTTCCATTATTTTTACTTGACGTCTAATTGTAGCTTTGTCGTATATTTATATCACTTTTATTCTCTTGAGGACCTTGACTTTTATTAATGGCAAGGAAAGGAAAACTTGAAATCGCCTCCTGTATGTCATTGGGATAGATTTTGATGGGATAATAGAGTTTTCGTAATAACATCAGCAGTTTTCAAGTGTTTGGTAAATGCTGACATTAAGAATTGACGCCAAAGCCGAGAAATGTTGGCATTTTATTCTTTAACAGTTTCGTGATTATTATCGTTAGTATTATTATTATTATTATTATTATTATTATTATTCCTGAGAAAAATATTTCATGCTATGTTACCATATTCCAAGTGTAATTCCCAGGGAATTTATTTATTATTATGAGAAAAATGTTCCATATTATTGGAATATCTTCCGAGCATAATTCCCTAAGGAAATTATTATTATTATTATTATTATTATTATTATTATTATTATTATTATTATTATTATTATTATTATTATTTTGCTGAGAAAAATATATCATGTTATGGTACCATATTGCAAGTGTAATTCCAAGGAAAAATATACAAGATGACCAACCTCTTTTCCACGAATCAAGGAATTCTTATCGACTTCATAAGATCTCTATGATATATATATAAGATCTATGGGCCATATATATATATATATATATATATATATATATATATATATATATATATATATATATATATATATAATATATATATATATATATATATGTATATATATATATATATATATATATATATATATATCCATAGTGTATATATACATACAGTATATATGTATACACTCATACATATACATATACATATACATTCTTCGTGTCCTCCTCCTTGACGATTCCCGTTATTACCCGGTCGATAAGGAATTGGCTGTTAGAAAATGGAGGTTTCTTTTGTATTAGCGTTATTATTGATCTTGATTTTTTCTTTTTTATTCTTTTCCTCTGTAATTCCGTACCACACGCTTGCAATTTTTTTTTTTTTTTTTTTTTTTTTGCCTACGGCTTGATGTAGGGTGATGGCAATTCTTTCAAATTTTTTTTACCCGCGGCTTGCTGTGAGGCGGTGGCAACTTTTCCTATTTTTACTTTTTACTATTTTTTTTTTCTTACCTACGGCTTGCTGCGGTGT
The DNA here is from genome assembly GCF_040412425.1 of Macrobrachium rosenbergii. NCBI lineage: Eukaryota > Metazoa > Arthropoda > Malacostraca > Decapoda > Palaemonidae > Macrobrachium > Macrobrachium rosenbergii. Next base: position 23,808,854 of record NC_089793.1, on the reverse strand, counting down.
GATGGCTAGGTTAATTTTCTGTACTGATGAGTGTGTCAGTCTCTTGTTCAGATTGTAATATGTTTGATGTATTCATTAGATTATTCATGAATTGATACATGCATACGTACGTAAATAAATAATTCATCATTATTCTGGAAGGCTGTGTCTTTCCCATGTACGGTTTACAGATTGTCGATTTAGTCCTTTTCTCGATTTTTGTCCACCAGTGTTTTCATTGGGCTTAAAATGAACTTTTCTAATAAATTATATGGTTTACCAAACTCTAAGGCTGTGTTTTACCCACATATGATTTTCAGATTTTCTAAGTAGGCCTTTTCTCGATTTTGTCGACCAGTATTATCATTTGTCTTTAAATGAAGTTTTCTTACAAATTATATGATTTGCCAGTCTCTGATAATTTCTTCTTCACCTCCTAGTCTTCCATCCACTCCATGGTGCAGTGAAAGATTTTTAATTGAACATTTTCTTTTATGTTTTACGGTTATTTTCCAGTCTCATAACTTCTTCAATTCAAAAACGTCTCAGAGTTTCCATCTCCCATCCAGGCCATCATGCACACTGAAAGATTTTTATCAGTTTCTTCATTGTGCCTGCAGTATATTCTTCTCAGGAGCATCAACCAGCACCTACCTGAAGGCGACTTTACCTGCAGCCACCTCACATATCGGCTTTTGTCATGAGTTGGGAGGAGGAGGAGGAGGACATCGCGCTATTGTAATGGACCCTCACCTTGCAGGACGCCGTATCATTTGTGCAGAATAGTCTGACGTCAATGGCCTGGCCTCCCTCCTCCTCTTCGGTTCGTGGAAGCTTTTCTGGCCCGTCTTTGGTCCTCGATCAGATGGATGCGTGCGTTGCAGGCATTCTTCTGTGACAGGCATCTGGGATTGTTCTTTGCTTTCATACTAAAGGCGTTTAAATTGTTTCGTATTTCTCATACTTCTGGCGTTTAAATTGTTCTGTACTTCTCATACTTCAAGCGTTTAAAATATTCTGTACTTCTTCATACTTTAGGCGTTTAGTATAATTGTTCTGTACTACCATACTTTGGGCGTTTGAATTGTTCTGTATTTCTTATACTTCAAGGGCATAGAATAATTGCTCTGTACTCTCATACTTCAGGCGTTTAAATTGTTCTGTACTTCTCACACTTTAGCTGTTTAAATTGTTCTGCACTCTTCATACTTCAGGTGTTTAAATTGTTCTGTACTTCTCATACTTCAGAAGTTTAAATTGTTCTGCACTTCTCATACTTCAGGTGTTTAAATTGTTCTGTACTTCTCATACTTTAGATGTTTAAATTGTTCTGTACTTCTCATACTTTAGATGTTTAAATTGTTCTGAACTTCTCATACTTTAGGTGTTTAAATTGTTCTGTACTTCTCATACTTTAGATGTTTAAATTGTTTTGTACTTCTCATACTTTAGGTGTTTAAATTGCTGTGTACTTCTCATACTTTAGGTGTTTAAATTGTTCTGTACTTCTCATACTTTAGATGTTTAAATTGTTCTGCACTTCTCATACTTCAGGTGTTTTAAATTGTTCTGTACTCTTCACACTTCAGGTGTTCAAACTGTTCTGTACGTCTCATACTTTAGGTGTTTAAATTGTTCTGTACTTTTCATGCTTCAGGTGTTTAAATTGTTTTGTACTTCTCATGCTTTGGGGGTTTAAATTGTTCTGTGCTTCTCAAACTTAAGATGTTTAGAACAGTTGTTCGGTACTTCTTATTTTGGGTGGAAATTAGTAATTTTACTGAAGAACACTGTGCATGGTATATGCCGATGGCTATATGTCTGTCTGCCTCAGTTCCTTCTACGCGGTTGAAGGAATTTTTGAAAAACTTGATACAAAAGCAGATTGGTCTTATTGAAAGGTTTGTCCGCTATAGTCAAGTAAGATAGGTCCTTTTCTTATAGTTAAGTAAGATAGGTCCTTTTCTTATGATTAAATATAATAGGTTCTTTTGTAATGGTTAAGTACAATAGGTCCTTTTGTTATAGTGAATCACAGAAGACAAAGGATATTAAATTTTATTTCTGTTTGGTGTTATTACGAATTTGTCCAAACAAAAATCGTTTTAAGAAGAGATACAACTTTTAACCAATTTATTTATCTGACTGACGAAACTTCATTGATATAAAAATACAAACATCACATTCATAAGCGTGTGCACATCTTCTGCGAAGTGAATGAAAATAATTTTCTTACTTTTTTACATATTTATTTATTTATAATTTTTTTCTTTGCTAATAGCTGATCTCTTCTTTCTGTATTTCTTACTACTTTCTGTTACTTCTTTCAGATGATCACCTTATTCTGTGGAAACTTGAATTTTAAGTCAGTGAACCCTTTTCTGGGCTTGCTCCATATAATAATAATAATAATAATAATAATAATAATAATAATAATAATAATAATAATAATAATAATAAACAAGTACAAACTTGTTCTTTATGTCATTTATTTGTGTGGTATTTTTGGGCATCTTGAGCAGCAGACTGTCAGTGGCTAATTTACTCATTACAACTCATTTCAACTCTCTCTCTCTCTCTCTCTCTCTCTCTCTCTCTCTCTCTCTCTCTCTCTCTCTCTCACATCATTTAAAACGATTTCATCTTGGTCATGGAAATAAAATCGTTGGTAAATTTTTATTGGTCAGCGCTCTTAAGTAGAAAAAATGCTGTGTAATATGAGGGCATATCCATTTGTTTGTGAGAGAGAGAGAGAGAGAGAGAGAGAGAGAGAGAGAGAGAGAGAGAGAGAGAGAGAGAGAGAGCCGGATATAAAAAGAGATTCTGTCCGTGTATGTATTTCTCTGATAGTGATGTGTATGCTGGGTCTAGGGGGTGGGATGATTGTGTTGGGGAGGGGTTTCATGTCCATTTCCCCTCCCCTCCTCCCCTCCACCCCTTCCCATCCCCTCCTCTCTTTCATGCCCAGTTCCCATCTGAATGTCCCTCCCCTTTACCTCGATCTTTCCCTCCCGTTCCAATACCCTTCACCCTCCCCCACCCCCCATTCCATGCCCAGTTCCCATCCGAGTAGAGTCGGGGCCCGAGGTCGTGGGAACTTAGGGAAGATCGGAATGCCAAATGAATGGTTGGAAGGTGGTAATGGTCGGAGGATTCGGAACCTCCTTTTCCCCTTCCATCCCCTTCCATCCCCTACTCCTCTCTCTCTCTCTCTCTCTCTCTCTCTCTCTCTCTCTCTCTCTCTCTACACCACCCCCATCCCATTAATATCCTCAAACCCATCTCAATCTCATCTCCCTTTTAATCCCCTTCCCTACTTCTTCCACCCTTCCACCCATCCCCTACCCCCATTCTCTCTCTCTCTCTCTCTCTCTCTCTCTCTCTCTCTCTGTACTACCTCCATCCCATTAATACCCCCAAACCCATCTCAATCTCAACTCATACCCACACCTTCGACGTTGCATCGGCCAGCGCTCATGCATACCCGCGCGCGTGCACGCTCGTTACCCAAAAGCGTGGAAATTCGCCTTGTCAGCAGGTTGCCCCGTTTGGAGAATTGGGGCGCGAGATTTAACTTACGTACTTTTCACGGATTAATTGCCTTTGTGATATCTTCCGCCGCTTCCCCTCTCTCTCTCTCTCTCTCTCTCTCTCTCTCTCTCTCTCTCTCTCTCTCTCTCTCTCTCTCTCAGAGGTACGAAACGTTTTGGAGTAAATGGTGATCAGCCGTTCAGTGTAAAAGAATGTATCAAATTAATTTGATAAATAACTGAAGTGTCTCTCTCTCTCTCTCTCTCTCTCTCTCTCTCTCTCTCTCTCTCTCTCTCTCTCTCTCTCTCTCTCTCAGGTACAAAAGGTCGGGAATAAATGGTGATCAGCCGTTGAGTATTAATGCTTTGAGTTAATTTGATCAATAAGTGAAGTGATAAATCCTTCATGAGATTCACGAACATTTTTTAAGGAAAACAAAATATTGATCTTAAATAGCTCTTTTCAGGTGGATGGTGTTGTTTGTGTTGTATTTAGGAAAAAATATTTTTCAGTAACTAAGCAGGTCTTTAAACATGATGATATCCATTTGTGTGAGATATATATATATATATATATATATATATATATATATATATATATATATATATAATATATATATATATATTATTTTATATATATATACATAGTATATATATGTGTATATATATATATGTGTGTGTGTGTGTGTACGGATGTTGTACTCGAGTTCATATTTCCCTTATTAACGTCCTTGGTATGAGGTTCGTGTGAGCATTTGTCATCAGTTTTCAAAAGGATGTCCTCCGCAAAATCTGTCTGCTATTGTTTCATCATCGTTGGTTTATTTTATATTATATATATATATATATATATATATATATATATATATATATATATATATATATATATATATATATATATGTAGATAGATAGATTAGATATAGATATAAATACATAGATGTAATTGTGTACATGTTAAGCGGGTTTCAAATAGAAACATCTGTGCATGCACGTTTCGTATTTCCAATATTCAACGTACCTGTGTTTGTATACCTGAATATTCATTCTCTTTTTTTTACCACCTTTGGTCATTGCATGCAGTCGGGTACCTGCCTCCCAAGTGGTGTTCTCTGTGTCCTGGGTACGCTCTCTCTCTCTCTCTCTCTCTCTCTCTCTCTCTCTCTCTCTCTCTCTCTCTACCAGGATTTGGGTTTAAGAGATGAAGAGCAAAAAAATTCTCTCTCTCTCTCTCTCTCTCTCTCTCTCTCTCTCTCTCTCTCTCTCTCTCAGGGTTTGGGTTTAAGAGATGAAGAAGAAGAAAAAGATGAAAAAAAAAACCCTCACGCTTTGACCAGTTCTCTTTTCTCCTTTGTTTTATGGCCTGTTGCGTTAGTGGCGAAGTGACCATTTGTTTAAAAAAAAAATGAAACAAGACATGGCGATAAGGATTTCTATAATCTCTCGTTTACTGCTTGTATGACGTTGTTAGATGATGTTGCGACCGTGTTGTTTTAGTCATGACCGTGAGAAATAAGTGTCGAGTTGATTTGTTTAAAATGTCCCGAGTTCCCGTATGTGCGGGTATGTTTTAGACTCGCTGGCTATTGTATTATTATTATTATTATTATTATTATATATATATATATATATATATATATATATATATATATATATATATATATATATATATATATATATATATATATATATATATATATATATATATATATATATATATATATATATATACCCCTATTCATATTGTACAAGCCACAGGAGCCAACCAGGGCTTGTTCCATCTTTTCTGTGTTAGTTTGTATATTTTGTGAAATTTGCTGTTGATGTAAATATCCGTAGCTTAGGATAAAGCGCCCCTGAATCTTAGTGTGCTGCAATGGATCACGTTTCACATTTCACGTTTCCCCGTAGGGTGTATTATAGGCATTACTTAAAGTTCTTTGCAGCGTCCCTTCGACCCCTAGCTTCAACCCCTTTCATTCCTTTTACTATACCTCCATTGAGATTCTTTCTTCCATCTTACTTTCCTTAACCCTCTCCTAACAATTGATTCATAATACAACTGCGAGGTTTTCCTCCTGTTACACCTTTCAAACCTTTTTACTGTCAGTTTCCCGTTCAGCGCTGAATGACTTCATAGGTCCCGCCGCTTTGGCCTTAGGCGTAGATTCTTAATTCTATTGTATTCACATTTCACGTTACCTGCTAATGAATTCTGGCACAGGTGGTAGAGGGAGTATATACCTAAGTTAGGAGTAAGGATGAAATGGACTGAATTGTCTTTTAATTTTAATATTGGCGATTTAGTAACAAGTACTTACAATTATTTAAGTCATTCTCATTGTTCAGTATTGCAAAGGTAACGTAGTTCCGACTTGTTCGTCTGCTTAAGAATGATATTTATGTTCTCATTAATATCATTCTTAAATACGCTTCCCTGTCGAACTTCTCAGTTCCAGAGGTCCTTTATTCCTCACACCGTTGGACCGTGGAACAGTCCCCCTGAGGATGTCGTGCAACTGGAACTTCCGAAGTTCAAGCGAAGATGCTGTGCATTGCCACCCTAATACAATTCTAATTATATTTTAATAATTTACTTACATTTTATATTTAGTTATTTGTTAATTAATTTTTTTTTTCTAGTAAGTTGATCTCTTCTTTCTGTATTTCCCAATATCTTTTGTTAATTCTTTCAAATGGACACCATATTCTTTGGAAGCTCGAATTTCAAGTCAATGGCCCCTGTGGTGGGCTTGTTCCATATGAAAGGGGTTCACCTTCAGAATAATAATATCTATGATTGGCATAGACTGACATTTAAGACAGTGTGGGGAGAATGTAGCGTTTCTTATTGTATAAAAAGAAACTTTGCATTGATGACATATGTAAAATTTCAGGGACCGGATGTGGTTTGGCAAGACATGAGGGCTGGGTTTTTTATTTTTTTATTTTATTTATTTTATTATTTTTTTTTTTAAAGATTACCTTGGAATTGTTGGGGTCAGAAATTTCGGGGTTTTATATGGGATTCCTCGCCTGGTGAATTTGAAGGGACATTAGCCTATATGGGAAACCTGGAGAAATAGCGTTTTGATTTTTGTCGGTTAATTATTTACCCAAATTTAGTAAGGCGACAAGAATCGAAATAAAGAAAAAATACATTTGTTTATTGTGACTGAAAAGTTGAATGTTGTCGTCCGTTAAAATTCATCATAATTATTTCCAAAGATTTAAGGTATTCGTAGACCCAACTTTACCATGTGAAGACCGAGGTGATTTAGGGATGATTATTATTTATTATTATTATTATTATTATTATTATTAATCTGAAGATGAACTCTGTTCATATGGAACAAGCCCACCACAAGGACCATTGACTTGAAGTTCAAACTTCCAAAGAATCTGGTGTTCGTTTGAAAGAAGGAACAGAAGGTAATAGAAAATACAGAAAGAAGAGATCGGTTATTAGATAGAAAAGAAACGAAAAGAAAAAAATAAATTGACAAATTATACAAAAAAATAGATAAAAAAATAAAAATAACTAAACCTATTCTAAAATACGCGGAAAAGACGCAGACTACAAAGCATTTATTCATGAACCGGATCGTTTGTCTGTTATCAGCGAAGTCAGATTTTAAAGTGAGTGATGACGTCACCAGTGTTTGTCCTCAGACCGTTGCTTTAATATTATCAACTCCTGTTGCCTCACACGTCGGAAACGGGCATGAGGTCATCGGAAGACCCCCGCTTACGTTTGAAGGATGTGCCTCCTGTTATGTTAAAAGATATATAAACGATTTTTTATAGTAATTTTTGTTGTATATTAATTGTATTTTCATTTTTTTTAGGAACTTGTTAGTTATGCTGTGTATTTGGAAGTATATGGTAATGTTTGTATTAATTTTACTTCTTCGTTCTGTATATGGTGTTCATTGTTTACAATTTAGTATTTAAATTTGAGTTAAGTCTTCCTTGTAAATTCAGTGCACCTCTGGCGATTGCTTAAGGTTCTTTGCAGCGTCCCTTCGCCCCTTAGCTGCAACCCCTTTCATTCCTTTTGGTGTACCTCCGTTCATATTCTCTTTCTTCCATCTTACTTTTCACTTCTAACAATCGTTTCATAGTGCAACTACAAAGTTTTCCTCCTGTTACACATTTAAAACCTCCAACTCTCAGTATCCATTTCAGCGCTGAGTGACCTCATAGGTCCTAATGCTTGGCCCTTGGCCTACATTTTATATTCCATTCCATTCCATTCCGTTCTTGCTGTAAAGTTTCACCTTTTTTGTGGTGCTATAATCAGAATTACATCTTCAAATTTCCTGTTTTTACTAATACCTGGGCCTTTTCCCGAGGGAACCGTGAGAACTTGAGTGACGCTGTTCTTTGCAGGATGTGATATAGGAAGATTTCCTACACTGATTTCCACAGCTTTGGACTTGTGTATAAGTTAGTTATTATTATTATTATTATTATTATTATTATTATTATTATTATTATTATTATTATTATTCTGAAGATGAACCCCGTTCATTTGGAACAAGCCCACCAAAGGGGCCACTGACTGGAAACTCAAGAATCCCCAAAGAATATGGTGTTCTTTAGAAAGAAGTAACAGAAGGTAATAGGAAAAACAGAATTATTATTATTATTATTATTATTATTATTATTATTATTATTATTATTATTATTATTATTATTAGAGTATTCACCCTGTTCACATAGAACAAGCCCAAAGGGGTAAATTGTGGTGTTTATTGGAGAGAAATAACAGAAGGTAAGAGGAAATACACAAATAATAGATCACTTATTAGAAAAGAAAAGACAAATACATAAACAAATAGGTAGAAATGTAAAAAAATGATTAAAGTACAAGGAGACTTTTTTTTTAGGTTAGTAATGCACTGCATCTTCGCTTGAAGTTTTGAGGTTCCAATTGCAAGTTCTGTTGGTTGTTAATAATGTCATTCCTGTACCCCTGTTTTTGTCGTCGATTAGACGATTTTGTTTAATGTTTTTCATAGTCATCCCCATCCCTCTCGTCTCTTCATTGCACGGATTTTCCCTTGCAACACTTTAGCCTTGCATTGCTGGGGGAGGGAAAAAAAGCTTCTCGAAATTATCGTCAGACTTTTTTTTCAGCCTTTTATTTCTCAGGTACCCAATCAGTCTACTGGAGCCATGTAGCTGCTGCCTTTGAACTCTCTCTCTCTCTCTCTCTCTCTCTCTCTCTCTCTCTCTCTCTCTCTCTCTCTCTCTCTCTCTCATTAAAGGAGTTATTTTCCCGCTCTTTTGCGATGCCTTATTAAGAATATAGTGGTAATGATTGTTAATTAGAATATTAATATAATTTACCCCTAATTAATAGTAGGGTGCGAAATTCGCAGTACTGAAAACGTCAGAGCTTCCTTGCTGCAGTCGATTTGTAAATAATCTCTCTCTCTCTCTCTCTCTCTCTCTCTCTCTCTCTCTCTCTCTCTCTCTCTCTCTCTCTAGGATCAATCTCCCGCCCTTTTGCAATTAAATTATTAATGAGAATATTAATATAATGATTTGTATAATCTCTCTCTCTCTCTCTCTCTCTCTCTCTCTCTCTCTCTCTCTCTCTCTCTCTCAGGCCGAGCTATCTAACGAGTACACAGTGTCCATTAACCTTTTCTTAACTGTGATTCGTGATTGCGGGTCGTTAACGGGGGAGGAGGCGGGGGGTGAGAGTTGGAAGGGGAAGGGGGCCGGCTCATGTTGGTCTTTATTACCAGGTCGTTAGTTGATGCGGCGCACTTATTGCATACCGAGTAAACACCGGATAATTGTACCTATAATTAACAGAGCACGCGGAAGTGGCGGCGGCGTTGTCGGGTATAGGATAGATAGCGAAGGATGAGCTCCAGGATATATGAAGGATGAGAAGGATTATTAAGGTTGAAGGCAGGATTGAGGGAGGATTCGAGGAAGGATTGTGGGATATAGGAAATGGGACAGAAGGCGTTAGATTAGGGTTGAAAGCAGTATTGAGAAGGGAATTGGGAATGATTATAGGATATAGGAGATCGAAGGATTAATGTTGAAAACGGGATTGAAGGAGGAATTTGGGAAAGCAGGACTGAGAAAGGAATTCGGAGGATTGTGTGATATAGGAGGTCGAAGGATTAGGATTAACAGTAGGATTAGAAGGAATTGGGGAGGATTGTAGGATATGGGATAGAGGTGGAAGGATTAGGACTGAAAGCAAGATTGAGGGAGGAATTGGGGAAGGATCGTGAGGTATAGGAAATGGGGCAGAAGTCGAAAGAATTAAGGTTGGAAGCAAGATAGAGAAGGGAGTTGGGTAAGGATCGTAGGATAAAGGATATAGTCTAGGGGTTGAAGGATTAAGAATGAAAGCAGGATTGAGGGAGGAATTGGGGAAGGATCTTAGGATACAATCTAGAGGTCGAAGGATTAATATTGAAAGCAGGATTGAAAAGGGAATTGGGGAAGGATAGAAGGATATAGGAAGTGTGATAAAAGTCGAAGGATTAAGATTGAAATCATGATTGAGGATATGTATATATTACATTGGTTTGTCCTTTACAGGTATTGTTGACATTTTTAGTTTTATGTAAAAGAAAACTATTGTGCCGGCTTTGTCTGTCCGTCCGCTTTTTTTTTTTCTGCCCGCCTTCAGATCTTAGAAAACAACTAAGGCTAGAGGGCTGCAAATTGGTATGTTGATCATCAACCCTCCAATCATCAAACATCCAATTGCAGCCCTCTAGCCTCAGTAGTTTTTATTTTATTTAAGGTTAAAGTTAGCCATGATCGTGATCGTGAGTCTGGGTCCCAGAAACACAGGCCACCATTTAAGGTTAAAGTTAGCCATTATAGTGCTTCTGGCATCGACATAGGACAGGCCACCAACGGGCCGTGGCTCATACGGCATTACACCGAGACCACCAAAAGGTAGAGCTGTTTTCGGTGGCCTTGATTATACGTTGTACAGGAAACTCGATTGCGCCGAAGAAACTTTGGCTCATTTTTTCCTTGTTATATTTTGTCGAGTGGTTTGTTTTCAATAAATAAACTTAGGTTAACTGAAGTCTCGTGATCGCAGTTCCCCAGTGAGATACATTAATTTCAGAGTAGGAGGCTGTTTATTTAGATTTATATTAAATATTAATTTATTTGGTAATTAATATGCTACTACATTGACATTATTATTCTGTACCTATTTCCGGCATGGAGTATCATCTCAACATATAAAAAGCAAATCAGCTGAAGACGTTTGTAATCAGGTTGAATTTTTCCTAAATTCGAAAATTGATGAAAAGGTGAACAAGGGATTTAGCATTATTGAGGTACTTTCCAGTTATTATTATTATTATTATTATTATTATTATTATTATTATTATTATTATTATTATTATTATTATTCCGGACATGAACCATGTTCATATAAACAAGCCCACGGGGGGCCAGTGACTTGAAATTCAACCTTCCAAAGAATGTGGTGCTCATTTGAAAGAAGTATCAGAAGGTCAAGGG
>NC_089793.1:23785323-23792823 GCF_040412425.1 Macrobrachium rosenbergii | reverse complement strand
TTAATATGGCATTACATGAAAAATACTATAGCATTTTAATATAGCTTTAGACGAAAAATGCTGTAGAATTATAATAAAGCATTGACTGAAAAATGCTCTAGAATTTCGAATTTTTTTTTAGTGCCGCTTCGATCATTTTAATCGGATTCGGTTAAAATGTTCTTTTTTTACTGTTAGCGGTTTCTCATAGCACCGAAAGTTCATTTAATATTATTATTTACCATTATATCTTGTGCGTGTCATTGTCACCGTGAATTTAAAAAGTAAAAACATAACAGTAATTTTTCCGTATATTTAATATTATGTCATTATTCGTGTGCATCAGAATGATTTGATTGGTTAGAGTAACATGTGACAAATCTCACTGGTATGCATATATATTATAATTATCATTTATAATATGCAGCAATGTCTGAGAGAGAGAGAGAGAGAGAGAGAGCGTATGTGAAATTTATTTTCATGGTCAGTAAAAGTACAATGTGCTCTTAATATATTACGCATTGTAGCATCTTAAGTGTGAAGCCGACTGTTCGCTAACGGGCTTCTCTTAAGCAAGGGCCCGTGCTGGCGTAAAGCCAGTAATAGTTGAAAAAATATATATCTCCCGGAAGTTTTACATGTAATACTATTCTCCTCGCATTTTAATATATTTTTATCTATTTATTAATTTATTAATTTATTTTTTCTGTATTTCCCTTAACACCTCCTCTTACTTCTTCCTTATAATGAGCACTATACTCTTTGGAAGCTTTAATTTCAAGTCAATGGTCCCTATGGGTTTATTCCATATTAATAGTGTTCATCTGAGTAATAATAATAATAATAATAATAATAATGATAATAATGATAATAATAATAATAATGCATTTAAAATCTTTTTTTACTTTTAATACGCCATTTTACCTTAGATGACTCCAGATATTTTGAAAATAGACTCTTACCCCCCTTACTTGTCGTAATTGATTGAGACCAACCGCAGTCGACTAACTAAAGGGTACGGAGCCCAGTGCTTAATTCAGCAGAGGCCCTGAGTGGGAATATGAGACATACTACTACTAAAAATTGTTTGGTGAATGGCTATGTGGGAATTATTGCATCTAGCTATCTATCTAATCTATCTTTCTTTCACGTTAGAATAATGGAAAAGGCAGGAAAGTATTGTCCAGTAAACACAGTCCGGTAATATTTATCTCTCTCTCTCTCTCTCTCTCTCTCTCTCTCTCTCTCTCTCTCTCTCTTAATGTTATTGTCACCTTAGTCGATTTTTGTCTCCAGAAATCCATTTAAATTAATTTTCTTCGGATGTAAATAATCCGTGCTCTCTCTCTCTCTCTCTCTCTCTCTCTCTCTCTCTCTCTCTCTCTCTCTCTCTCTCTCTATTAATGTTATAGTTACCGTAATCGATTTTAGTTGTCAGAAATACTTATAAAATAATTTTGTTTGGATGTAAATAATGTGTTCTCTCTCTCTCTCTCTCTCTCTCTCTCTCTCTCTCTCTCTCTCTCTCTCTATTAATGTTATAGTTACCATAATCGATTTTAGTTTTCAGAAATACCTATAAAATAATTTTGTTCCGATGTAAATAATCTTTACTCTCTCTCTCTCTCTCTCTCTCTCTCTCTCTCTCTCTCTCTCTCTCTCTCTCTCTCTCTCTCTCTCTATTAATTTTATAGTCACCACAGTCGATTTTTGCTTCCAGAAATCCCTTTAAAATAATTGTGTTTGGATGTAAATAATCTGTGCTCTCTCTCTCTCTCTCTCTCTCTCTCTCTCTCTCTCTCTCTCTCTCTCTCTCTCTCTCTCTCTCTCTCTCTCTCTCTTCATGAATTTTGTAGTCACCACAGTCGATTTTGCTTCACAAATCCCTTTAAAATAATTGTGTTTTTTTGGATGTAAATAACCTGTGCTCTCTCTCTGATGGGTTTAGCGGCGACCATTAGGAGGTAATGCTTTTCGGCCATCATGCAGATGAGTTGCATCATCTTTGTGTCTTGTTAAATCATGATAAATCGCGATCTTCCGCTAATGCTGATGAATGGAGCGTTAAAAGCCCTTCAAGGTTTTTTTTTTTTTTTTTTTTTTCGGGGATAAAAATTTAGATTTGTATTGTATTTCGTAAGCTGCTGTTGCCGAGGGTTTAATATTCTGAGGGTTTAATAATCTGTTTTATGAAAGGGTCTGTGGAGGTTTTTGTTATTAAATTCATTAAAAAAAATTTTTTAGGGTTGAAATTTTAAATTTGTATTGTATTTTGTAAGCTGTTTCTTCTTCTGCTTCTACCGAGGGTTTAATATTCTGTTGTATGAAAGGGTCTCTGGAGGTTTTTATTATTTAAATTCATTAATTTTTTTTAAGGATAAAATTTTAAATTTGTATCGTATTTTCTAAGCTGTTTGTTCTTCTGCTTCTACCGAGGGTTAATAAATTGTTTTATGAAAGGCCCTCTGAGGTTTTTATTTAAATGCACTCTTCTATACTTGGGTGTTTTTGACGACTTTTTTTTCGACGTACGTGAAAAGTTGCTTAGATACTGTATGAGGTTTTAGTTTTTCAATACAATTTTATATACTTGTGTTTTTTGACGATTTTTTGACGTACGTGAAAAATTGCATAGATACTTTATGGGGTTTTTGTTTTTAAATACAATGTTTGGATACTTTGAGGTTTTAGTTTTTACATGCAATTTCTTATACTTGTGTTTTTTTAACGACTGTTTTTTTGGCGTACGTGAAAAGTTGCGCAAGTACATTAAGTCCAGGCTTGTTTCGTATGAATGAATATTTTTTTTTTTATAAAATAATAATCTTGTTGCTTTATAATAAAAATCCAAATATATATATAAATAAGTTGTATTATTTATAAAAGAGAAAAACAACGATTTTCGAACACTTAAACGGTGTTCCTCCTCAGTGTTTATATGAAAAAAATAGTCTGTTTTTATTTATTACAAATATAAGAATTTATTTATGTAATTGTGGATTTTTATGAAAAACGTTTTATACGACACTAAATTTCTTAGCAGTCTTGTTGCTTATCTTTTGTCTTACTTCGATGTGTTTATCGTCAAATTTCTCCGTTGCAGGTTGCAAAAAAATCGGTCTTTTTGGTTAATGGAAAATATAATTAGGCTTCAAATAATAATAATAATAATAATAATAATAATAATAATAATAATAATAATAATAATAATAATAGTAATAATAATAATAATAATAATAATAATTTTCTTGCAAATGAACACCATATTCTGTGGAAGTTTGAATATCCAGTCAGTGGTCCTTGTACAGTGTTCCATATGATTAGTGTTCATGAAATAATGTAATAATAATAATAATAATAATAATAATAATAATTTTCTTGCAAATGAACACCGTATTCTGTGGAAGTTTGAATTTCCAGTCAGTGGTCCTTGTACAATGTTCCATATGGTTAGTGTTCATGAAATAATAATAATAATAATAATAATAATAATAGTGCGCCGTTTAAGGCTTGACGTTTAATTTTAACGATGACGTATAAACATCCCCAGAGTATGTTTGTGTTTATGTATAACGATGACTTATAAATACCCTCAGAGTATGTTGTCGTTTATGACGTATAAATACCTCCAAAGTATGTTGACGTTTATTTTTAACTATGACATTTAAATACCCCCAGAGTATGTTGACATTTGTTTCTTAAGATGACATATAAATACCTCCAAAGTATGCTGACGTTTATGACGTATAAATACCTCCAAAGTATGTTGACGTTTATTTCTAAAGATGACGAATAAATACCTCCAAAGTATGCTGACGTTTATTTCTAAAGATGACGTATAAATACCTCCAAAGTATGTTGACGTTTATTTCTAAAGATGACGTATAAATACCTCCAAAGTATGCTGACGTTTATTTCTAAAGATGACTTATAAATACCTCCAAAGTATGTTGACGTTTATTTCTAAAGATGACGTGTAAATACCTCCAAAGCATGCCGACGTTTAATTTTATCTGCGACGTCTAAATAGCCCCAGAGTATGTTTCACCTAAAAATGTGAGGAATGCGCTAGTGGGTGTTCATGTGCTAAGTTTTTCTCTTCCTTCCGACTTTGACTTCCATTATGCACCTTCTTCTTCTTCTTCTTCTTCTTCTTCTTCTTCTTCTCAATGTTTGGAATGAAGTCTTCTTATTCGTCGCATGTAAATAACGTGCTAAGCACCGTGCAGCACGACACTCATTTGTCTGGCGGGGCAGTGATGGTTATCACTTGGCATTTTGTTGAGAGAGAGAGAGAGAGAGAGAGAGAGAGAGAGAGAGAGAGAGAGAGAGAGAGAGAGGGGGGTTATTTAGATTTGTGTATTGTGGGGTAATTGTTCTTTGGAATATTGTTACGTTGGTTATCACTTGGCATTTTGAGAGAGAGAGAGAGAGAGAGAACTGTTCTTTGGAATATTGTTGTTTAATTTAATATACGTCTAAATGTTATTTGTAGTTTACGCATATCTTGCACACATATACGATGTGTATGTATTTCATATATATATATATATATATATATATATATATATATATATATATATATATATATATATATATATATATATATATATATATATCTTGCAAACCCACGCATTCATAACCATGCATACATTATTTAAGAGGGGGTTATAATAATGATTTCTTTGTTGCTTTACTCTCCGTAATATCCATGTATTTTGACGTCGGAGACTGTGTCGGAATTACGCTATTATGTGTTTCGTTGATTAAGCCATCATACATCGCATATCAGAGAATGACGACAAGTTAACCAACGCTACAAAATCTGTATTGGCATATCGGGATGCAGCAATTTGAATGCTTTCGAAATTCCCGTGTTTGCACGGCGTTATTGCCTCCGTTTCTGTATTCAGATCAGTCGTATACGCCGGGATTTTTTGTACATTTTTCAGATCACTCATACATCGGTATATTCATACAATTTTCAGATCTTAGATACATGGGTAAATTTATACAATTTGTTGATCATTTATACATCGGTAAATATATATAATTTTCAGATCATTCATGCATCGGTATATTTATAGTGTTCAGATCATTCATACAGCGGCAAATTTATACAATTTTCAGATCTCAGATAAATGGATGAATTGTACAGTTTTCAGATCATTCATACATCGGTTAATTGAAACAATTTACAGATCATTCATACATCGATAAATTTATACAATTTCGCTATTTTGGATTTTCCTTTTGGATGTGCACTGCAAATTGCGCCTGTGGGAAATTTTTCAAGTTTTATTTGTAGGCTGATTTTCACCAGGGGAGCCGGAGTATTTCATTCATTTACTTACATTTTTATCAGTTTATTTATTAATTTGTTGATTTATTTTTTCTTTTTTAATAAGTGATCTCTTCTTTCTGAATTTCGCATTACCTTCTGTTATTTTTTTGTAAACAGCACCATATTCTTTGGAAGCTTGAGTTTCAAGTCAGTGGCCCCTTTGGTGGGCTTGTTCCATATGAATAGTGTTCACCTTCCTGAATAATAATAATAATAATAATAATAATAATAATAATAATAATAATAATAATAATAATAATAATAATAATTGGTTGTATTATTGTTCAGTAGTTTATTTTTTTTACTTGTATTATTGAAGTTAAATTTTGGACAGTTCATTTTGTTTTGTTCTGCGTAAAGACCACATCATATCTGCAGGTTTGTGATGCTATTATTTATTTTAATTGTTTAAAGAAGGAAAGAAGGAGAGGATATGGGAGGGAAAGAAGGAAGGAGAGGATATGTGAAGGAAAGATGGAAGAAGGATAGTATATGAGAGGGAAAGAATGGAGGAGGAGAGAATATGAGAAAGAAGGAGAGGATATGAGAAGAAGGGAAGGAGTAAGGAGAGGATATGAGAAGGAAGGAGGAGAGAATATAATAAGAAGAGGATATGAGGTGGAAAGAAGGAAAGGAAGAAGGCGAGGATATGAGAAGGAAATAAGGAAGAAGGAAGAAAAAGTGCAAGGAAGAAGAAGAAGAAGAAGAAGACGAGGAGGAACAGCAGGAGTAAGCGTATCACAGCAGCAGCAGGGGTTATGTAAAGGTTGTGGATATTGTGTTAACGAGGGGAGGATATATAGAGCTATTGATCACGGCCAGTATAGCGTGTACTGCCAGTTTGCCCAGCGAACAGTTGTGATGGACAGGTGGGCGGCCCTGCTGTTCCGCTCTCGCTCTTCCACATCTCCTAATCTAACCGATTCCCCCCCCTTCCCACTTTCTTCTGCCCCTTCCTCCTCCTCCTCCTTTATTGTATATTGTGGTTTTGTTCGAACCCCCTACTGTACACCTTCCTTCCTGTAACCCCCTTTATTTTGCCTTGGCTTTTTTTTTTCTTAATTCGTTTCCTTCCTTATTATCCTTTGTTATGTTTTATGTTCCTTTATTTGGCATTTCGGTTTTTGTACAGTTGTTTATATATATACATATATATAATATATATATACATATACATGTGTGTGTATATATGTATATGTATATATATATATATATATATATATATATATATATATATATATATATATATATATATATATATATATATATATATATATATATATATATATATATATATAAATGTTTTCTCTCAGTGGTGAGCGTGCTCAACTCGCAAACTGAGGGACCAGTAGTGTAAGTGTCCCAATCTCGAATAGCACCGGGAAGGTAGAGATGGAAGAGTTTACTAAATTGATTGATTGATTTATGGTGGCTAAAACTGGCGTCATAACAGTTTCCTAAATCTTGCGTGAATTAGGTACCTAGCTGTTAGACGACTGGTGTTGTGGGTCGCAGTTAGGGATGAGCGGGATATAGAAAAGGAACAAAAAAAAGGGGGGGGGGGACTTTTGTTTTCTCATGATAATACGTAAAGTTTTGTAACGTTCTTCGCTTTTATTAGCGAAATGATTTTTTTTTTCCTAACGAAAAGTTTTATATATACATTGTTGGTTTTGTCATCGATTTTTCAGTTTTGTTATGATTTTTTTTTTCCCAAACGGAAAGTTTAACATAAACTTTTTTTTTTTATTTTATCGCTTTGTTAATTTTGTTTTCAGATTTGTCAAGGATTTATTCCCATTAACTTCTTCAGCTTTATATAATAAAATAAAAGCTATATTGTGATATTCAACAAAAGACATTATATTAAGCTTAGATCCTCGCACGGCTGACCTATTTCGAGGCCATTAAATTTGACGCATGTAAATGCACGAAGAAGAAGATTTCCGTGTGTTCATTTTTCCTAGAAATTTCACGTCAGGATTAATAATTAATAACTGCTTGAAACGTAATTAAAAAAAATAAAAACCCTTAATAGAAAGCAGTGCATGTTAAGTGCGATCGACGAAAGAAGAAGTGTGCAATCTTGCAGTTTCATTTTAGTGAAAAAAATAAAAAAAATATTAAATAATTTTTTGGGGCAAAATGTACTCTCACGCCATCACGCCCATTGAGGT
>NC_089793.1:23775323-23780323 GCF_040412425.1 Macrobrachium rosenbergii | reverse complement strand
TACATATATACATACATACATATGTATGTATATATATGTAATGTAATATATATATATATATATATATATATATATATATATATATATATATATATATATATATATATATATACACACACACACACACACACACACAAAAGTATATCTTAGTTTAACCACACCACTGAGCTTATTAACAGCTCCCTAGGGCTGGCCCGAAGGATTAGACTTATTTCACGTGGATAAGAACCAATTGGTTACCTAGCAACGGGACCTACAGCTTATTGTGGAATCCGAACCACATTATACCGACAAATGAATTTCTATCACCAGAAATAAATTCCTCTAATTCTTCATTAGCCGGTAGGAGAGTCGAACGCTGGGCCAACAGCGTGCCAGGCGATGGCTCTACCCATCCCTCCAACGAAGAACTTATATACACACACACACACACACACACACACACACACACACACACACATATATATATATATATATATATATATATATATATATATATATATATATATATATATATATATATATATATATATATATTAGTTACTTAAAAGGCGTCCCAAAACTAGAAGTGTGTTCTTCAATTCATATCTAAGCTTATGCAAGTGTACAACTTTTGCCAGTGTTTCAAGTAGCATACACTCCAACAGTCAATTTAGAAACCGTACATTATTAAGTTCGTGAGACACTCAAGTTTATCCAATTCGAAATGGAGAAAATATTCCGGAATTAAAGTGGGAGGTAGTAAATTGTATCTTTGAGATTTTTGTAACGTTGTGAGAACTTCGCAAAAGTTTATATATATAATTTTTTTTCAGGTCTTTTTCCTCCCAGCAGATGTGGGTTTTATGTGAAATTTGTTCTTTGAACTCGCCTGAAAAATGTGCATCCATTCAACCACGATGACTGCGTTCATTCCATTCGTGCGCACACGCGCGAACACACGAGAGAGAGAGAGAGAGAGAGAGAGAGAGAGAGAGAGAGAGAGATCTTCACAATCCATTTCCGGCTTCTGTTTTTCCATTTTATCCAAGGCATTGTTTTTTTGGAATGCCGTTATTCGAAGAGATTCGGCAGCATGGGAACATTCTAAGTTCCGTTATTAAATGTGTGTTTGAATTTAAGGTCGTGGAACAGATTCGTTCGAATTTTATCGACGTTTTAATTTTTCTTTTTAGGATTCTTCGCTCTCGTCGTTATTTTTGCGGTGATGTGCTACAGTTAATGGTACAATTCTGCTTCTTGGAGAATCACCGTTGAAACGGTCATTGAATAATGAAATCTCTGAATCTGTGCCTTTAAATAAAAGTCCCTGTTAAAATGGTCGTTCTGTAATGGAATTCAGCGTTTGTGATTTTAAGAAGTCCCCGTTAGAATATTCATGAAATGATAAAACATCTCAACATTTGCCTTAAAAATTCCCCGTTAAAATATTAAATAATGAAATTTGTGAATCCTGGATTTGAAAGTGCCCTTTGAAATATTCGATAAATAGTGACACATTTGAATCTGCTCCTTCAAAATGTCCTTGCTAAAATGATCATTCAGTAATGAAATCTCTAAATCTGTGCCTTGAAAATTCCCTGTTAAAATATTCATTAGGTAATAAAATTTTGGAATCTGCGCCTGAAAATATCCCTGTTAAAATGATCATTCAGTAGTGAAGTCTCTGAATCTGTGCCTTTAAAATGCCTCTGTTGATCAAATAATGAAATATGAATCTGTGCCTTAAAAGGTCCCCGTTAGAATATTAAATAAAGAAATATCTGAATCTGTGCCTTTGAAACGTCCCCGTTAAAACATTAAGTAATTAATGACATATCTGAGTACGTGCTTTTGAAATGGCCTTGTCAAAGTAATCGTGAAATAATAAAATCCCTGAATCTGTTCCTTAAAAATTCCCCGTTAAAACAGCCATCGGAGAATGGAATCTCCGCGTCTGTGCTAATGGTCGGGAAGTCGTTGTCTCAATTAAGGTGGGATCGCCGTGCATGTTTAAGATGTTCTTTTAATGAAGATCCATCTGACGTGAAGAGCGATCTTCGAGTGGGTATTTATTTGCCCTCCCTCATTACTTATAGGTGGGAGGAAGACCGAAGAAAGACTCGAGAAAGACTTTGAAAGACTCCCTTGTTGACCGAGCGATTCGCAAAGACCATCGACTTGTTTTCCCATAACGACTCGTGCGTGCTTCGGTAATCGTTTTCGATGTTTGCTCTTTCGTAAAAAGGGGATGAGTGTTTTTTTTTTAGTTATTGTATTTATTTTTTTTTTTTTATTTGGCAGCAGTCAGCTGCTGTTGGTTTTAAATGGATGGAGAAGTTCCCCGCTTGTACTAGTCAATGCTTGCTGAGTACCATCACCTCTCTATTACTCTCTCTTCTTCTTCTCGTCCTCCGTAGGGAAAGTAGTGCCGCCAGTGCACCTCACGCTGTGCACTGTAGACATTACTTGAGGTTCTTTGCGGCGTCCCTTCGATAGGTGGCTGCACCCCCTTTCATTCTTTCACTGTACCTCAGTTCATAGTCTCTTCCATATTCCTTTCCTCCCTCTCTTAACAGCTATTTCATAAGTGCAACTGCCAGATGTTCCTCTTCTGACACCTTTAAAACCTTTGAACCCTCAATTTCCCTTTCAGAGCTGAATGACCTCATCATAGGTCCCAGCACTTGGCCTTTGGCCTAAATTTTATATTCCATTCCATTCTTCTGTTCTTGTCCAGAGGTGGTGGTAACTGGTTCCGGGTTGATGAGGTTCCTTAATCTCTTCCTACTTGCAGCCAGTCAAGTAGACTTTTTAGCTATACTGGCCAGGCGAGCAGTCAGGTGAAAAGACCAGTCACCTGCTGAGCTTATAAAGACCAGTCACCTGCTGAGCTTATAAAGACCAGTCATCTGCTGAGCTTATAACGACCAGTCACCTGCTGAGCTTCTAAAGACCAGTCACTCGCAGGCTTATAAAGATCAGTCACGTGCTGGCTTATAAAAATCAGTCACCCGCTGTCTTATAAAGACCAGGCACCCACTGTGCTTATAAAGGCCAGTCATTCGTAGATCTTATAAAGACCAGTCATTCGCTGATCTTATAACGACCAGTCATTCGCTGATCTTATAAAGACCAGTCATTCGCTGATCTTATAAAAACCAGTCATTCGCTGATCTTATAAAGAGCAATCACTCACTGAGGCTTATAGGGGGGATAGAGGACAGTCACCCGCTGATCTTATAAAAGACCTATCACCCGCTGACCTTATAAAGACCAGTCAGCTGCTGAGCTTATAAAGACCAGTCAGCTGCTGAGCTTAATGCATAGGGAAACGTTCAGATGACTTGCTCAGGTTAATTAGTCACCTGCTGTTCTACCCCATTTGAGATTTAAGGTGGCTGTCTCTGCCACCTTCGTTTTTCGGGCTGCTCGTTCAAGCAAGAGCCTGTGCTGGCATAAGGCCAGTTTTTATGTCAGCCACTTGATTTTCTGAGCCATGTTATTGAGAGTGCTTTGAAGGGTTGCATGTTCGAGCAAGAGTCCGTGCTGGCATAAGGCCGGTTTTTGTGTCAGTCACCTAATTTTCTGACCCGTGTTATTTAAAGTGCTTTGACGGGTTGCATGTTCGAGCTAGAGCCCGTGCTGGCATAAGGCCGGTTTAATCCAACAGCTTTAAAGAAAAAGATTCTAGCCAAGTCAGTAGCTGACTAAACGCATTAGGGGGTGGGGGTGGGCGGGAACTTCCCGTCAAATAGACTGACGGAAGGAAAATTCAGTCGCCGGGCGAGCTAGCGCATTTCGGAAATGTCATTTTTAATTCGAATTCTTTTAAGAGAAGACTGCAAGGAATTGTCTTCCGTGTTCCCGCATAGTACGATTTGAATCTTTTTATTTTTAATTTACGTATTTCATTTTATTTACCTTAACCTAAAGGATAATTAGATGAGGGTTGAAGAAGTCAAATTATTATTATTGTAAGGTAGAATTTGTAAGAATAATCGTACGAAGGTGTCGTTTAGTTTGTTATAAAAAAAAGCACGAATGAGATCGGATTGATAATACCTTTCATCTTTGCTTCAAGACAGTTTTTACCCTTTAGCAAAACTCTTATTCAAGTTGCGCGCGCGTTTGTGTGTGTGTGTGTGTTTGTGTGAATGAGAGTTTCCGTGCGTGCGTGCACGCTCACTCTGTGGAGGAAATGTCCCCAGATTGACAATCTGCAAATTTGTGCGAAGTACAGAGCAAATATTTGAGACGTTTTAATTCGAGATCCACTCCCTCTTGCCTTCAGAGTGAAACGTTTCATGAAGGCAGAGTAATTACGGCGATTGTAATTTGTCTCCATCTGTCTTTTCAAGTGAAGGCGAAGAAGGAAAGAAAAAGGGGGGGTGGAAAGAGAGAGAGAGAGAGGGGTGGATGTTATTCTTGTTGGATGGAAGGGGAAGAGCGATAGAAATACATGTGTGGGAGATAGGCGCCATGGAGCTGGATATAAGACCAGGAGCTACCTGGAATGTATCTTAACCTGCTCCAGTATGCTAAATGTAATCGGTAAAACGTTATTTTGAATTTTTAAACTTGTTTTGAATTTTTGAACAGAAAAGAAATCGCGTCAGAAATTTTTAAATTTTTAAGTATATTTTGAAGTTTAATTAAAAAAGAAACAGCGTCAGAAATTTATAGTTTTTAAATATATTTTGAATTTTTAAATAAAAACGAAACATCATCAGAAGTTTTGAATTTTTAAGTGTATTTTGAATTTTTAAATAAACAAACAGCGTCAGAATCTTATAATTTTTAAATATATTTTGGCTTTTTAAATAAAAAAGAAACGTCAGAAATTTCAAATTCTTAAATATATTTTGAATTTTCAATAAAAAAAGAAAGTGGCGTCAGCATGGCCATTTAAGTCGTGCACCAAAAAGTTGGATCTTGAGAAATTTCTATTTTTAATTTCGATACGATAATTGGCCGGTGTGGGGGATTAATTTGTATTGAATTGATTTAACGTCTTCATT
>NC_089793.1:23745323-23770323 GCF_040412425.1 Macrobrachium rosenbergii | reverse complement strand
CATACAGTTTCATTTGTGTGTGTGTGTATGTGTATGCGCCCGCATGAAATGTTGCCAGAACCATTAACATACATGAATTCTTTGTGTGTGTATGTGTGTGTGTGTGTGTGCTTTAAGACCTGCCGGTATTAAGAAAGATACTTTCATAGAATCTGTGAGTGGCCTTGATTGCTTATGATGAACCCCGTTGACCTTATCTCTTTGTCTTTTGTTAATGTTTTTTAAACTGCGGGTTTTTTCAAGTTCAGTTAAGGTTTCTTCAAGTTAATTTACCTTACAGTTTTTTCATGTAACTTACGGTTTTTTTTTAATTGCCTTACAGTTTTCTCAAGTTAGGTTAACTTTCGGTTTATTTTAGTTACCTTACGTTTTTTAAGTTAATTTACGGTTTTTCTTAAGTTAACTTACGGTTTTTTGTAAGTTACTTTACGGTTTATTTAAAGTTCAGTTACCCTACGGTATATTTAAAGTTACCGTACGGTTTTTTTTTTTGCTAAATTACTATACGACTTTTTATGTTAATTTACCTAGCGCTTTTTTAAAAGTTAAATTACGTTTTTTTTTTATTAAAAATAAGTTAACTTTCGGGTTTTCTTTGTTACTGTACGTTTTATTTTCTTTTTCAAGATAATTCAAGATAAGTTACCTTACTTTTTTAAAGGTAAGTTACCTTAAGTTTTTTTTTTAAGTTACATTATTTTAAAGTTAAGTCGTCTTACCTTTTTTTAAGTTAAATTAGCTAACGGTTTTTTTTTTAAGTTAAGTTACCTTTTTTCCCCTTATGTATAGAGATTTGATGCTTATATTGTAAATCGTAGTAGCTTCTTTTCACCGTCGGTAATTGTACATTTGGCCTTGGGGTCTTTTAATTTATGTAGTAAGTCAGTGTGTTTATGTTGGGTTGCAACCTTTAACAAAACTATACATTTTTTATACCGTACTTTGTGTTTTTGTACAGAAAATATGGCGTAACGTGTAACGAACAGTCAAAGGATAGTTTGTGTATAATGAACTACTTCAACTTCTTCGTTTTTAACTAAAAAAAATAATTAAAGTCTTGTCAGAAGCTTCTTAGCATTGAGTAGTTGACTTTCATTGAGAACGTCATTTCCTTCATTTATTATTATTATTATTATTATTATTATTATTATTATTATTATTATTATTATTATTATTATTATTATGTTAAAAAGAATGGCAGTATAAGTGGAATTGATTTTGTGCAAGATCTTTTCAGTTCTTTTTACTATTCTCTTTTCATAAAAGGTCTGTTCACTTCATATTATTATTATTATTATTATTATTATTATTATTATTATTATTATTATTATTATTATTATTCAGAAGATGAACCACATTCATATGGAACAAGCCAACCTAAGAGGCCACTGACTTGAAACTCAAGCTTCCAAAGAATATGATGTTCATTCGAAAAAAGTAATAGAAGGTAATAGGAAAAACGGAATTATTATTATTATTATTATTATTATTATTATTATTATTATTATTATTATTATTATTATTATTATTCAGAAGATGAACCCTATTCATTCGGAACAAGCCCACCGCAGGAGCCACTGATATGAAATTCAAGCTTCCAAAGACTATTACAGCGTTCATTGGAAAGAAGTAACAAAAGGCAGTAGGAAATGCAGAAAAAAAGAGATCAGTTATTAGAAAAGGAAAATATACGAATGTCTCATTTTTCTGTGTCATCAGCAGTGATGTCTGTGAAGTCTGTTCGTGGGTTTTGTGCGCATGCGCCACTAGTTCCTAATCGAGTTTCTTCCATCTGTATTTCACGGGCATTCTGAAAGGTTTCAGTTTTTACGATCGCCGGCCACTCTGGAGTACTTCTGCACTTTTAATTAACGATATTATTTCTTTTTGTTCTCTTGGTTTTTATGTTTTATGGCCTTATCCTTTCTGCGAGGACTAAGGTTTATATTCCCAAGGTATTTTGGGAAGGAATATTACTTTGCATGAAACTATAATAGTTATATATATTACACGTGTGCGTTATGATTACAGTTTAATGGTATCTTGTGTTCATTTTGACGGACTATTATCCTGGTCATATATTTGATATTACTTCAATTTGTGATGTGTTGCATTTGCTCAGTTAAATTCCATCCAGATGACTTTGAATGTTGGACTTATCCGTCAGCAAAAAGAAATAATGTCTTTGAAGAGTTAACTGGCAAGTCCCCATAAGGTGGGTGTCAGTTGCGTCAGGGCACCTCATGCGGTGCACTGTCGATATTACTTAGGGCTCTTTGCAGCGTCCCCTGGGCCCCCCAGCTGCTTTAACCCCTTTCATTCCTATTACTGTGCCTCCGTTCATATTCTCTTTCTTTCTCTTTTCCGCCCTCTCCTAAATTCTGTATTCTCTTCTATTTAACTAACAGGTATTTAACTTTTTTTATTTTCCTGCTTCAAATATTTATCGCATTAGGGAATTGATTTGTCCAGAAATTATCTCGTCATTTCGTACTTTTAACCTGGAGTAATATTTTCTCGAACCAAATAATAAGAGAGCGAGGTAATGACGACATCAAAAATTGAAAAGATGAGTATGTTTTTTTTCTCTTTCTGGCGGTGAAATTACAGCGCGTTTGGAGAATTATGACTCGCCCGGTTATTCATTGCAGGTCATTCTAACTGCTATAATACCTTCCTTGCTTTTACTCCGTTTACACTTCGGCTGCGGAGCAGAAAGAATCCGCTTCGTAAAATGCTGTCAGTCAGTCACTCGCTGCTTACAGGACCTTCCTGATGATCATGACTGCCGAAGTTTATGTTTTCCGTTTAACAGATGACTTGTTTTATACAGGTAAGGGACCACATGGTGGGTCCCTTTCCGGGGGGATTGTGGGAAGGATGTTCCTTATAGGAGGGGGAGGTTTTTGTGTGTAGTGGAGGATGATGGGTCATTTTTGGGGGGGATTGTGGAAAGGGATTTTCTTGGTAGTAGGGAATGTCATTTTTGTGTGGGGATTCTGGAAAGGATTTTCTTTATAGGAGGGGGAGGTTTTTGTTTGTAGTGGAGGATGGTGGGTCATTTTTGGGGGATTGTGGAGAGGGCTTTTCTCTGTAGGAAGGGATGTCATTTTTGGGGGGATTGTGGAAAGGGCTTTTCTCTGTAGGAGGGGATGTCATTTTTGGGGGGATTGTGGAAAGGATTGCGCTTATAGAAGGGGGAGGTTGTGTAGTGGAGGAGAAGGACAGACGAAGAGAAGGCTTCCTTCTAAAGTGATCGATAACAACGCATTCCACGTCGTCCTCTTGTGTGTCTGTCTGTCAATCATCGCGTGCATGACCCTTCCTCCCCCTCACCCTCTCCCCCTCCTCTCCCTCCCACTCTCCCCCACCCCACCCCCTTCCATCTGTCTACCACTTGCTTTACTCCCTTCTGTTTCTCCCCCGAAAACTTTTCTATTCCTCCTCCTCCTCCTCCTCCTCCTCATGTCCTTTCTTTCTCCTTCGCTGTCCACCTTCTATCTTTTTCTGCTTCTCCCTCCCTTAGGCCACATTCACTCCCATTCCTAATCAATTAGTCGTTTTTGTTTCCTTTCCTATATAGTCTTAGTTTAATCCTACATTATTCATTACTCAAATAGCCTTTGAATTTATTCGTATACTCACTAACTTAGATCTTGTTATATTCTTTCTTCCCTTGCCACTTACTCCTATATCTCCCGGATTGAACAGAACGTTTTGTCTACGTGAGTGTATGTTAGAGAGAGAGAGAGAGAGAGAGAGAGAGAGAGAGAGAGAGAGAGAGAGAGAGTGAGTTTTAATGCGACGCACTCAGTATAACTATCCCTTGGGAATAAAGCTTCACACGTAATTATGGTTAATTATTATTATGGTAAATGATGTGTAATTAACGATTAATTATTATCGTCGTTTCTGGAAGTGTTGCTCGTCGTTGCCCACGGACCCTCGTTCTCATTGCCGAGGAGTTAATAGCTCTCGGATAGCTGTTGGAGCAATAGCAGCAACTCCCTCGCTGATAGCAATCGCTTGGCTTATCACTCTATCCATCCGTCAGACTGGCTTCCTGTTCTGTCCTTCCCCCTCCCCCTCCCCACCCCCTCCCCTCCCACTCCCACTACACCTCTCCCCCTCTTCCTGAAGGTCCATCTCCCCTCCCCCCGTTTACCTCCTCTCTTTGTTGTCCGTCTTCCCCCTTCCAACTATTTTATTCTTTTTTTCTTCTCACCCTATTATCAGTCACCCCTTTCCCCTTATCCCATTATAGTCTGGTTCTTATCTTGTTTTACTTTTGATTCTTTTTTTATGGGGATTTCCCGTGTGTGTTCTGTCTCGTTCCATTTCTCTTAATTCCGTTTGTTTGTTTAGCTCTCAGTATGATTGTTTATTTAGGTATTTAGCTCTCAGTGATTGTTTGTTTTTTTTAGGTATCGGTTGTTTTATTTAGGTCTCACTGATTCTTTATTTAGATCTCAGTGATTGTTTATTTAAATCTCATTGACTGTTTGCTTAGCTCTCATTTATTGTTTATGTAGCTCCCAGTGATTATTTATGTAGCTCTCAGTTATTTGTTTTTTGAAGTCTCAGTGATTTTTCATTCAGCTCTGCAATTGTTTATTTAGCTCTCGTTAATTGCTTAATTAAGCTCTCAGTGATTGTTTATTAATCTCTCAGTGATTTTTCCCACTTCATATGTTCCACCATTAATGTTTTGTTAATGCGTACTTTTCGTTATGAACCTCCCCTTCCATACACACAGCCGTCATTCCATCAACACCCCCCCCCCCACCTTCCCCTCCATCTTCTCCCTACCATGTCTTAGAGGGCTCGTTCCGTGAAAGCATTGACTTACTGCTTGCTTTTGTACCCTCCATAACCTGTACAGTATTTCAGGGTTTTACGTCTTCATTGGAAGAGGCGGCCATAGGATGTCTCATTCCTTAAATAAGATTAACTTTGAAGAATAAGTAAGAACAGGAAGAATAAAGTTACATTTTTCTTAAGCCATAGTATGTTTCATTCCTTAAATATTCCTCGGACAGATGAGATTATCTGTGAAGAATGTGAATAGGAAATGATCATCTGTTTTAGACCATAATTGAGAACAGGAAGGATAAAGTTGTATTTTTTTATTTACGTATTCTGATACCGCTATTTGAAGTATGAATTGCGAAGACGATAGTTTGTGAGTTATTGGCATATCTTTATATAAGTATGTAATATAAACAAAATACCTATTTGTTGAGAACAGTAAAAATAAAATTGTATATTCTTTTATATACTTATTCATATACCTTCATTTTAAGTATAAAATATGAAGACAGTAGCTTGTAAACTATTAACATATCTTTATATAATAATGTAATATAATTACGCATTTGTTTCGTTAGCGTAAATTAATCATGCAATGATTATATGTATTCTCAATAGGAAATATTCTTCGGTATGTATGTAATGTGCGTAAGGTGTTACAGAGTCAGTAGCCTATTGATAATTTCTATAAATGACGTAAGTTATTACTGTATTCCGACATTTTCCTTCTCCCTACTTTTGAAATTTGGAATTCTCTTCTGCTTCTGTTTTCCCAGACGCCAGCCTCACACCCCTTCAGGGGAAATTCCTTCATTTGCTGAGGGACAAAGCTTCCTTCCTCACTCTCTCATCCCCCTCTTCCTTATCTTCCTGTTTTTGTGACGCCAGATATTCAGTCTGTTCCTGTTTCCTTCGACTTTTAAGTTCAGGGAAGAGGCAATGCATCACTACCCTAGTGCTTTTCTCCTTGCATTTTGATACATTTTTATCTATTTATTACTTTGTTAATTTATTATTTTAATTGAGATCTCTTTCTGTATTTCCCTTTACCTTATCTTCTTTCAAATGGACACCATAATATTCTTAGAAAGGTTGAATTTCACGTCAGTGGCCCCTGTGGGCTTGTTCCGTACGGATACGAATAGGCTTCATTTTCTGAATAATAATAATAATAATAATAATAATAATAATACGTGTGATGAAAATCCACAATTATATAGTAAGTATATTACTATGTAATATAAACAAGACTTTCGAACACTTGAACGGTGTTCTCATCAGTGCTAACGTTAGCACTAATGAGGAACACCATTCAAGTGTTCGAAAGTCTGTTTACATAGTAATATATTTACTATATAATTGTGGATTTTCATTACACAGATTGTTTTTCACGAAATCTGTGAATCTCTTAGTAGTAGTAATAATAATAATAATAATAATAATAATAATAATAATAATAATAATAATAATGGCGTCACAGGAAAAGCTGTAGTTATGACACTCGTTGACCTTTACATAAAAAAAAGAAACTTAATAAGGTTTCTGTGATTTGTTACGATCCGGTTATGACGGACCATTTTATAACCCCCCCTCCCCCCGGGCCCGTAAGTACGTATCCGTAATGTGTGTGTCCGTGTCCGTCTGAGGGGGGAGAGAGGCCGGGTAACCCGACCAGAAGCGGAACCAAAAAATCATTTTTCACTGCGCTATGAGAACTACCTGGTATCGTTTTACCTGGGCGACGCAAGCATGATGGATTTGTTTTTTAGGAGAGAGAGAGAGAGAGAGAGAGAGAGAGAGAGAGAGATTTGGGCCCAACTGTAATAGCGTGCAAGAGACCATCGATCCGTCTAGGTGTGGTCCTGCCGCTCTCTCTCTTTCTATACCACTATTGGAACAAGAACCTCATTCCCCCATTCCCCAAACCCCTTCACCCTTATTCCCTCCACCCCTACCCCTCCTATGTACTGTAAACTATTCTTCCCCTGTCCTGACCATTCCCACCCGCGAAGAGGATGGTCATAGTTCGTATGAGGTCCCGCCGGTCTGTTTTTTGACAGTTCGTAATGTCAGTTCGTTCAGTCGATTGGGAAGCAGTGTCATTTGTCTGAATTATGCGATAGCCGTCAGTGCACCTCCAGCACTGTCAAATATGAATATGTTTAGATGGACAGGTTACAGTTAAAAATGTTTGTTTGAATACAAAGAAACCTGTATTCAATAAAATTGATGATCTTTAAATTTTCAGTTTGTCACGCTTGATTTTATATATAGAAATTGTCACATTTTTAGCTTTTTTTTCGTCTCTACAGGCAGCACTGTCAATTTGAATATGTTTAGAAGTATTGAAAGAAACTGATTTATTGAATTTTAAGTCACACTTTCTTTTCACACTTTCTAATTATATAAAAATTGTAACACTTTTATGTAGTTATTTTCTCCATTAAATAGGCACCACCACCAATTGCGAATATATTTAGGACAACTTACAATTAAATATTATATGTTTGTTTGAATACAAAAAAATCTTTACTGAAAGAAATTAAGAAATTGATAATCTTTAAATTTGCAGGTTGTCACGCTTGATTTTTTTTTTTTGGGGGGGGGGGCCTCTGGTGGGCGGTGGGCCTTACGAAAACCTATTCCTGAATTGTTACAGTGATATTTGAAAATTAAGTCATAAATTTCAGGATTTTCCCCACCACTGCAGGTACAATTCTCTTATTTTACCAATCATAATATTTTATCGACTCTTTTTATGGTTCCGTAGCTCTGCTGATATTAATTTATCGATGCCTCGTAGTTGCTGTAAAATTGTTGGAATGTGGTTGCCTTAAAGTTGTTGGAAATATGGTTGGATATGTTTGCTACAAAATTGTTAAAATTGTTAGAGTATGGCTGCTTGATTATACATTTATATATATATATATATATATATATATATATATATATATATATATATATATATATATATATTATTTTAAAATTGTTGGAATATCGCTGCTTCAAAATTGTTGGAACATTTTTGGAATGTGGTTGCGTCAAATTGTTGGAATATGCTTCAGAAGGTGCTTCAAAGTTGTTGGAGTATGGTTGCTTTAAAATTGTTGGATTATGGTTGCTTCAAAACTCGTGGAATGTTGTTGCTTTAAAATTTGCTGAAATGTGGTTGCTCTAAAATAATTAGAGTATGGTTGCTTCAAAATTGGTGGAATGTGGTTGCTTTAAAATTATTGGAGTGTGGTTGCTTTAAAATTGTTGTGGTTGCTCTGAAATTGTTGGAACATGGTTGCTTCAAAATTGGTGGAATGTGGTTACCTTAAAATTGTTGGAATGTGGATGCTTCAAAATTGGTGGAATGTGGTTGCTTTAAAATTTTAGTCCTTCTTGCATTTTTTTTCCATTTTAAACCAAATTAAAATGCCAACCACATGTCACAGAACCTGAGGTTTGGCAGAGCAGGTCAAAGCTTATGCCTCATCTCTGTTTTGTATAGAAACAGTTAGGTTTCCCTTGAAAGTATCTCGAGTTAAATGTGTTTTTAGTGTCTTTTCAATTCATGGCTATCCTTGACACAAATTTCATGTAAGTTGGGTCTGCTAAGCCCATACTTTTATTGAAAATAATGAGACGTATGTCTCATCCCACCGTAGTAATCTTAGAGTCTTTGGCAGACTGTATATGTAGAATGTTAGGGGTAAAACTTACCCTATCTCAGAATTTAATACAGCCAATCGTGTTTTTAAAACCTGTCATCACTTCTTTCTAGGAATTACACTTCTGAGTAAATAACCTGACGGAAAATATTTCCGAGTATAGCACAGCTAATCGTGTTTTTAAAACCTGTCATCACCTTTTCTAAGGAATTACACTTCGAAGTAAATAACCCAACAGAAAATATTTCCGAGTATAGTACAGCCAGTCGTGTTTTTCAGACCTCTCGTCCCTTTTTCCAAGAAGTTACTCGTTTAAGTAAGTAACCAGACAGAAAAGTGTCTCACGCTCTGATGGGTCAAAGAATTGTTTATAAAATTTAATGTTATTTAAATTTCAGATGATGACTTTATCGTTTCGCTTTGTATGTAACAGTAGGGTCTCTCTCTCTCTCTCTCTCTCTCTCTCTCTCTCTCTCTCTCTCTCTCTCTCTCTCTCTCTCTCTCTCTCTCTCAAGCTCTTGGTTACCCAATTATGGAAGGACGATTGACTCGCTCCAGTTAGCCTTGCGATGTGTTGTTCTTCTGCCTGCCTGTACCCGCTATGCCCCCTGCAAATAAGGGCATGGGCTCCTAATGTATTCTCCTTCCTGCTAATATACTATTATCCATAGTTAGGAACTGCGGGATTTTTGGTCCTGACACGACTTGATCATCACTCACCTCTGCCTATTGTTGTAATGTCCGCTTGAGGGAGGAATAACCTTCCCCCTGTCAATGCCCCTCCCACCACTTCCCCCTCATCAATACCCCTCCCACCAGCCAAACCCCCCTACCCTCTTTTTTTTTTTTTTTAATGGGCTCTGTGCGGGTCGATCTGATTGGTTCGCAGGGCACCTTTGACCAATCAGCATCCGGGTTATGGCAAAGTTATGGCCGCCTCCTCTTTTTTTTTAGGGGGTGGGGGGTTCGAGGGCCAGTGGGGTTAGTGATATTGGGTTAGTTACGGCTTGTGATGAAGAGTCTTTTAGCCATAGAGGGATTTCCAAAGAGAAGAAGAGATGGGAGGCTTGTATTGGGGTTGAATTATTGGCAAAGGTCTATTGCAGGTTCACCCCAATGAGGAAGAGAGGGCGGTGGGGGTTGGTCCAGGGTTGGTCCATTCTTTTTGGGGTTTATTGGTGGGAGGTTGTTGCAGGGCTTTTATATATACAGTATATATATATATATATATATATATATATATATATATATATATATATATATATATATATATATAATTTAATAATAAACAGTAAATGAACAGTGATATATAAAGATATAACAGAAAATCAGTTTGACTAACCTGTATGTGTACATATATATATATATATATATATATATATATACATACATACATACATACATATACATATATACATTGTGTGTGTATTGTAGATAGATGAATATTTAGATAACTAGATAGATTACTCGTATTGCTTGTTTGTTATGTATTTATATATTATTGTTCATTTGTTGTTTATTAATTTGACCAAGCAAACCTACGAGAGTGAAGATTTGTATCTTACTGCTTTGGTAAAACTACTTATAATTGATTCTGCTTGTTTTAATTGAATGTAATACGCACTACATAATCTGGTCTTCCATTCAGTTGGGGGCTAGTGCTGTCAGTGCACCTCATGCGGTGCACTGTTGGCATTGCTTAAGGTTCCTTGCAGTGCCCTTTCGGCCCTTAGCTGCAAACCCTTTCATTCCGCTTACTATACCTCCGTTCATATTCTCTTTCTTCCATCCTACGTTCCTCAGCCTTCTTCTAGCAATTATTTCATAGTGCAACTGCGAGGTTTTCCTCCTGTTACACCTTTCAAACCTTTTTACCGTCAGTTTCCGCTTCAGCGCTGAATGACCCCATAGGTCCTAGAGCTTGGTTTTTGGGGTAAATTTTGTATTCCGGTTCCAATTCCTTGACTATCACCAAGCCATTGAGAGGAGTATCCTGTTAATATACAGCGAAAAGAAATGAATGACCTCATAGGTCCCAGTGCTTGGCTTTTGGCCTAAATTTTTTATTCCAGTTCCAATTCCAATTCCTTGGCTGCCTTGAAGTCATTGAGAGGAGCTCCCCTTTAATATACAGCGAAAAGAACTGAGTGACCTCATAGGTTCCAGTGCTTGGCTTTTGGCCTAAATTTTTTATTCCATTTCCAATTCCATTTCCTTGACTGCCTTCGAGTCATTGAAAGGAGCTCCCCGTTAATATACAGCGAAAAGAACTGAATGACCTCATAGGTCCCAGTGCTTGGCTTTTGGCCTAAATTTTTTATTCCAGTTTCAATTCCAATTCCTTGGCCGCCTTCGAGTCATTGAGAGGATCTTCCCGTTTATGTAGCGAAAATAATCACTGCTCGCAAGAAGGCAACATTGAAGAAGCACCGAGATTGATGTTAGAGGATGAAAGACGGTAATCAACCGACTTGAAGTTTGTGATCCAGATGGTTACATAAATGATTGTACTCGTCACACCCCTGGAAAAAATAAAGATTCATTTTTGTCTCCACCCGACATTTGGGAGATGTTGCCACTGGGTCGAAACGAAGAGCTTTCAAAATATTGCTCTCTCTGCCGTGATCGCTGCATCGTGACGTGTCCGTGTGTTTTATATATATATACACAGATTTTTTCTCTCCCTCAAACACACACACACGGTTGCTTACGTCCACTCAGACCTCTCTCTCTCTCTCTCTCTCTCTCTCTCTCTCTCTCTCTCTCTCTCGCCTTGCTGAAACACACACGTCCAAACACACCTCTCTCTCTCTCTCTCTCTCTCTCTCTCTCTCTCTCTCTCTCTCTCTCTCTCTCTCTCTCTCTCTCTCTCTCTCTCACCAGCAGTAGTTCTAGAGCATGTCGCGAATTGTCGCGGATGGATAAGCTTTTATGATGGTAATTATTGTGTTTCTGATCGTTTTTTTTTCTGAGGTTTTAATTTTCTGGGTGTTTAGTTCACTGCCACTTGCTGTTACAGTTCTGTTACTATTTTTCTTTATGAGGTGGGTGGTTTTTTTTTTTTTTTTTTGAACGCAGCAATTATAAATATAAAGCGTCTGAATCAAGGTGGGTGGGGATTCGACACTGTCCGTTAAATGCTCAGTTTAAAGATGATAACTTTCAGAGTGTATATATATATATATATATATATATATATATATATATATATATATATATTGTGTGTGTATGTATATATATACATGTGTACATTTATATAATTATATATATAGGTCTTTATGTAAATTGACCTATGGCCTGTGCTACCCACGGTACCTATGGTCATCCAATGTACCTTTTATTATTATTATTATTATTATTATTATTATTATTATTATTATTATTATTATTATTATTATTATTATTATTATTAAAGAGATGTATCCTTTTCATATGGAACAAGCCGACCAGAGGGGCCATTGATTTTAAATTCAAACTTCCGAAGAATATGGTGTTCGTTTGAAAGAATTAACAGAGAGAAGAGATCAGTTTTTAGAAAAGATAAACTGAATTAAAGTCATAAATAGATAAAAATATAAGTAAATTCTAAAATGCAAGGAGAATTGTTGTAGGGTAGTAACGCGTTGCATCTTCGCGTGAACTTTCGAAGCTTCAATTCCACAGCATCCTCAGGGAGAGATTCTGGATCCCGACTTATTCTTGCAGGGTTGCGCTCTCCTGTTACTTCACGCTTCCGAGTAAAATGCCGTGTAAAAGGACCGTGTAAAGGATGACAGATATGTCGTGTAACCAAAGAGGAGATTCATGTAGCCTTATGGCTGCTGCCTCGTCGAATCATTTGCAGAGTGTCACATGTTTGCAATGATTGTGTTCACCATATGCACCATCGAGTCATTTAGCAAACATTTAGAATCCCCTCTCTCTCTCTCTAGTGTAGTATTCCGGGATGTCATTTTACACAATATAGAAAACATTTAGAACCCCACCCTCTCTCTCTCTCTCTCTCTCTCTCTCTCTCTCTCTCTCTCTCTCTCTCTCTCTCTCTCTCGTGTTGTATTGAGATGAAATTGTCCATCATTTACAAACACTTAGAACCCCATCTGTTCCACTCTCTCTCTCTCTCTCTCTCTCTCTCTCTCTCTCTCTCTCTCTCTCTCTCTGAACCCCATCTGTTCCTAATTCTCTCTCTCTCTCTCTCTCTCTCTCTCTCTCTCTCTCTCTCTCTCTCTCTCTCTCGTGTAGTATTCCGGGATGTCATTTTACACAATATAGAAAACATTTAGAACCCCACCTCTCTCTCTCTCTCTCTCTCTCTCTCTCTCTCTCTCTCTCTCTCTCTCTCTCTCTCTCTCTTTGTGTTGTATTTCGAGATGAAATTGTCCATCATTTACAAAACACTTAGAACCCCATCTGTCTCTCTCTCTCTCTCTCTCTCTCTCTCTCTCTCTCTCTCTCTCTCTCTCTCTCTAGTGCATTTACACAATATAGAAAACATTTAGAACCCCACTTCCTCTCTCCTCTCTCTCTCTCTCTCTCTCTCTCTCTCGTATTCCGATCATTTTACACAATTAGAAAACATTTAGAACCCCACCTTTCTCTCTCTCTCTCTCTCTCTCTCTCTCTCTCTCTCTCTCTCTCTCTTGTGTAGTATTCCGTGATGTCATTTTCATCATTTGAAAACACTTTGAACCCCATTTGTTCCCTCATTTACTCTCTCACTCTCTCTCCCCATCTGTCTCTCTCTCTCTCTCTCTTGTGTAGTATTCCGTGATGTCATTTTCCATCATTTTGAAAACACTTTGAACCCCATTTGTTACCCTCTCTCTCTCTCTCTCTCTCTCTCTCTCTCTCGTAGTATTCAGGTGTGTCATTTTTCAATCATTTTGAAAACACTTTGAACCCCATTTGTTCCCCGCTCTCTTGTGTGTGGTAGTCCGCGGTGTCATTCTCTCTCTCCTATTGGTTTGTGTTTAAACGAGAAAGGCGTTGCTGCAATGACCTGAAAAATTTTTGTTTTTTTTTAATAAGTACTTTCGTGCGTGTGCGCGCAGTCTCCCAAGGGAAATCTGACACCGTAATGGTGGTCATTAAAAGTACAGTATATTCGTATTGGATTTGCCAGTGTGTGTGTGTGTATCATATATATTTATATATAATGTTATGTATATTATTAATGTATATTGTATTTATATTATATATTTACATGTATATGTATTATGAAGTTCTTCTCATCATATTTGTGTAAAATATATATATATTTATATATATATATCTATATATATATGTATATATGTATATATTTTTTTTTCTTTTTTTCTCCGCGTGGGAAATTCTGCGGTCTGTTTCATGACCGAGATGTTTACGGTGTTTTAAAGTCGCGGGAGTGCTTTTTTTTTTTTGTTTCTTTTTAATTACCCTTTCTCTCCCTCTAATAAAATAAATGATCACAACTTTTATTTTTATATTAAATTGGCAAACTCAATGTACAAGATCACAATTTGATTTTATATTGAACCAGCAAATTAGTGCACAGTAAGTACTTAAACACAGACGTGAAGGAGAGAGAGAGAGAGAGAGAGAGAGAGAGAGAGAGAGAGAGAGAGAGAGAGAGAGAGAGAGAGAGGAGAGAATAAGGCAAAGGAAGGATCCAGAGGAGAGAGAGAGAGAGAGAGAGAGAGAGAGGCAGAATAAGTAATTTCAACATTTGAAATGGTATACAAAGGAAGGATCCACAGAGAGAGAGGAGAGAGAGAGAGAGAGAGAGAGAGAGAGAGAGAGAGAGAGAGAAATTTCACGTGTATCGTTGGAGGGCAAAATATTTGATATGCAGCTTTTGGGTGCAGTTTATATGGTTGGTTACGACCCGGAAATATTTTTTTTTTTTCCTCGTTCCATTTTATTTCACAGGTATTTTTGACTCATTGATATTCTGCGAATAGAGATGCAGAATCATATTTTTCCTGTTTTTTTTTTATTTTATTTTTATTTATTTATTTTTTTGTTTCCTTTCTCGTTTCTCGCGCTTTTCCGTGAAATGTTAGCTTAACGTGAGAATTTTTTTTTCTTAATGGTTTTAAGTTTTTTTTTTTAGAAAGCGTTGTTTAATGATCTGATTGTAATTGATATAGTAAAAGGCTTGTTTGTTTGGATTGCTCATGTCTGGTTAATGGTGTTGTAATTTGGCAGAGCTATGTAAATTATTGTTATGTACTGGTATTCAGAAGTGAATTCTTATATACAGAATTTATATATATATATATATATATATATATATATATATATAGATATATATATAGATATATATATATATATATATATATATATATATATATATATATATATATATATATATATATACACATATACATATACACATACACACATATACACAGAGGAGTCTTAAAATTTGAGTCTTTATATCGAATTTGTTTAAATAAACATATTATATTTAGTTTATCGATTTCTTGTAATTGTAATAAAATTAAACACATTAAGATATATCTGGAAATACGCTTATATGTGAATTTTATTTATTCTTAAATTAAATGGAATAGTTCGCTTCCTGAATATGGCTTTTATAGATGGATATAGATCTTTATGTATGATAAAAGAGCTATGGAGTTTTTTACGGTTGGATGAAGGAGGTAAAATAGCAGAAGAGTAGTGTGGTTTTACATGTGATTGATTGCAGAAGGTGCAATAGGAGGAGAGTAGTGTGAATATCCATCTGGTTGACTGCAGAAGGTGTAATTAGAAGAAGAGAAGTGGGTTTTACATACGGCTGATTGCAGAAGGTAGAATAGGAGGAGAGTGGTGTGATTGTACATCTGGCTGATTGCAGAAGGTATGATAGAAAAGAGTAGTGGACTGTTACAGAAGTTCTGACAGAAGGTAAGTTAGGTTTTCCATAAGGTAAAGGGTTCATTGATCAAGTTTCATTCCCTCTTGTGTGAGGGGTTTTGAGAGCTAGAAGGTAAGTCTGTATGCGCCATTTAAGAAGCTTTGGAGGGGTTTCCCGGATAGATTACTCGTTGCAGATTAACAAATCTCTCTCTCTCTCTCTCTCTCTCTCTCTCTCTCTGTACATCTGGACCATCTTCTCAGACCGTGCTCTCTCTCTCTCTCTCTCTCTCTCTCTCTCTCTCTGGACGTCATATCAGACCGTCTCTCACTCTTTCTCTCTCTGTACATCATATCAGACCATCTCCTCTCTCTCTCTCTCTCTCTCTCTCGTCATATCAGACTGATTGATGCCCCGTCTACTATATTCATTGTGACGACATCGACGTCATATCAGAAAATGATTGATGCCCGAGACTATATTCATTGTGACGATCGTAGATTCTCCTCTAGAAATGTCCTCTTGGAACACGAGACCTTCCCTTGGAAGAAATTCATGATGTGGCCAAGGCTAATATTTTGCCTTCTCTGCAATGACAGACATCAGGAGGCCTTTTCTCACAAATATGGTTCGATGCTCGGTGCCTCGCCTTTCCTTATTAACTATTACTTTTTGTCTGTATTTTTACTCTTTTTATTTTTTATTAACTGTATTATGAAGTTCTCTTACCAGCATCAGTGACAAAACTTAGGTGGGAGGCGAGATTGTAATGTCAGGTTAGTCATTCGTGGTCACACTCCAGTTAAATTGGTTTTCTGTTTAGTATGGAATAAATTAGAATATTATAGTAGTAATAAATACCAAACTCTCTCTCTCTCTCTCTCTCTCTCTCTCTCTCTCTCTCAAATTGGTCTTCTCTTCCGCCAA
This sequence comes from Macrobrachium rosenbergii, assembly GCF_040412425.1. Lineage (NCBI taxonomy): Eukaryota > Metazoa > Arthropoda > Malacostraca > Decapoda > Palaemonidae > Macrobrachium > Macrobrachium rosenbergii. The sequence goes on along the minus strand of NC_089793.1, from coordinate 23,754,090 downwards.
ATTGTTTGCAGTTCAAGGAATGGTACTGAATTAGTAATGAAAATCAAATTGGTCAGCCAAAATTCAGTTTTTTGCAGTTTGGCAAGGAATGATTTAGAATACTGAATTAGTAATGAAAATTCTCTCTCTCTCTCTCTCTCTCTCTCTCTCTCTCTCTCTCTCTCAAATTGGTCAGTCAAGGTCGAACTCCAGAGAATTGCTTTTATAATTCTGTTAATATAGAATATCAAAGTAGTAGAAAAGTCACTGTCTCTCTGTCTCCCTCTCTCGCGCGCGCGACTTGAAGAACATCCGTGTGACCTGCCACAATAAAAAATTTGTTGTTCTGGAGGAAGTCCAGATCATTGACTCACGTGTCCAAAGACGCAGTAACCGAATGGGCCTTCGCCAAATGTCCGTATTTGTAATAGATGCAAATGCGGTTTCAGAAAAAAAAAATTAAAAACAAAAGAAAAACAAAGGAAAAATGATTTTTGTGTGCGGACGTGCATGAACTGAAGTAGTGCCATTGAACAGTAGGACGTCGTCCCCATTTCATATTTTTTTTCATTATTAGTACTGCGAATGGATTAAAAAAAATTTTTTTAGGTAAGGCTGTTTTTTTTTCCTTGAGGGGTGTATGTTATTCGTTTGTGTGGGTGTGTGTATGCATATATTCATACATACATACATGAATTTATATATATTATAAATTTTTGTACACGTGTGTGTTTCACGCACTCAATACATGTAGGTGAGCATATGTACGTAATTATTTAGCAGTGTAGTCATTAAATTCTTGTACTGTTACTTACGGTGCGCACGCAAGAATGAGTGCAGACACTGTCACACATTACACACAGACACACACACACAGTCATTGGCACACACGAACATGAACATGGCTTATACTGTGTAGGTAATTGTGATGGGACATGTCATTAAAATCACGTACTGCTACATACTTCAGAGCTTGGAAATTACAGGCGAATAAATCTACAGTAGAAATATGCTCTAACCTGTAAATGTAACGTGTAAACGGAGATCAAACGTATTAAATAGCTTTTGAACCGTGGAACCTTCACTACTTAGTATCACTGTCATTGGCGGTTTTCAAAGTTTTATATAGTAGTTCCTTTAGCAGTTATCTTAATGATAATTGTTCGCTGTGTGTGTGTGTGTGTGTGTGTGTGTGTGTGTGTGTGTGTGTGTGTGTGTCAAATTCACGAGTGCGATCCGAAGCAGCTTTAATAACTGTAATTTTGTAGACAATGTACCGTACGTTTTGTGTTCAAGGAAATTGGGGAATATTTGAAAATGAACTGAAGGTTCGCATCTGATAGAATTTGGTAGCGCAGATTTTGCCTTTTTTTTTTACTGTGGGACAATTTTTACTTTTTTATTGTTGGAAAATTTAGAAAATGTAGCGCCCACAACTTGTAAATCTAAGAAACTAGTTGAAATTATATATATATATATATATATATATATATATATATATATATATATATATATATATATATATATATATATATATATATATATATATATATATATATAATAAGTCAACATAGTCCACAGGAGAAAAGAGTATAAAACACTTTTATAGGTCGATAATTTCTGCCTTCCATTCTAAGTTCTTCAAGAGAGCTGACATACAACTGTTCAGTTGTAGTAAAGCTCTGAAGAGTGTTTTTTATTTTTCCCTGTGGACTATATTGACATATCTCATCTCTCTGTATATGAAGGTTTTATATATATATATATATATATATATATATATATATATATATATATATATATATATGTATATATATATATATGGATATATAGATATAGAGAGAGAGAGAGAGAGAGAGAGATTGTATTACAAACTGTACAAATTATTATGGGTCTGCATTAAAACACCATTTTTGAGAGAGAGAGAGAGAGAGAGATTGTAGTAGATTAAACAACATTTTGGAGAGAAGAGAGAGAGAGAGAGAGAAGAGAGGAGAGAGAGAGAGTCAGTACAAACTGGCTCCAGATAGTCATGTTAGCGGAAAATGCATTAAAACAGCACGTGTGGCGGCTGACATTTACTTAGGTTATGTAGATGATGATGACGATGCGTGATAAATATCGCGTTGTCACGCCTGCGTGGTGGTCACTCTCTCTCTCTCTCTCAGCGTCTCTAGCACGTGTCTCTCTCAAAAAAAAAAAAAAAAAAACGGCGTTTAATGCACGGCAATAATTTGTACTTTTCTGTAATATATTGTATCTCTCTCTCTCTCCTCTCTGTGGTGGCTCTCTCTCTCTCTCTCTCTCTCTCTCTCCCTATAAATGGTGTCGAATGCACGGCAATAATTTGTACTTTTCTGATAATATGCATTGTATCTCTCTCTCTCTCTCTCTCTCTCTCTCTCTAAATGGTGTCGAATGAAAACTACAATAATTTGTAGGTTTTTAGTGATACGATGTGCATCTCTCTCTCTCTCTCTCTCTCTCTCTCTCTCTCTCTCTCGTGTACTGGGTGCTCTACATGCCGCCCGCTTCCCGCCCGTTTCCCCGCCCGCCTATCTACCTACACTCGGTACTACGCCCATTCATTTCGTACTACCCCACCCTCGGAATTTGAAGCCACGCCTCATTCATTACAGTGGGAAAACCCAGGCCTCTTTTTATTTATGTGCTCTCTCTCTCTCTCTCTCTCTCTCTCTCTCACTCTCTCTCATATGTCGGAGTTATTGTCCTGTCTGAATTTTCTGTCTTGTTTCCATAATGTATGCATAGTCGTAGTCCTCTCTCTCCTCTCTCTCTCTCTCTCTCTCTCTCTCTCTCTCTCTCTCTCTCATCGGGGTGTTATTTTCACATTTTCCGTCATCGTTTCCTAGTTATTTTCTTTGTTTCGTAATATATGTATAATCTCTCTCTCTCTCTCTTTCGGAATTATTTGCACATTTATTGACATGGTTTCCGAATTATCGTCTTTGTTTCATAATGTATGTATACTTACGTTAGGCCTCTCTCTCTCTCTCTCTCTCTCTCTCTCTCTCTCTCTCTCTCTCTCTCTCTCGTGATGTGTTTGAGGCAGTGATTCCAATGCATCAGCATATAGTGTACTGCTGTGTGTTCAAGTTCACAATACCCAACCGGTTTGTGTACGCTAGAAATCAGCCTGAACTCTTTTTTAAGTTAAATCAATTAATATTTATCATTATTTAGATTATTGACATGTAAATAAATCGTGCCGATAATTAGGGAAGAAGAATAAAACAGTTTTTGCGTTCTTTTTTCGTTAGTTTCAGTTACAACTTTTGATAATGAAGAATATCTGAACAAATTTGTTGACATGCGTTTTTTAATGTTATTTACAGATTTTCCCCCGTCATCATTTGGATAGTTAGGAAAAAAAAAATTTCCGAGAAGATTATTCCAGCCATTTCTGGTTGCCGTTCATCATTTGCATAAAAATTTTTTTTTTCAATATTCCATTTCTTTCTGATTGCCGTTCATCATTTGCATAACAAAAAAGTATTTTTTCTTAATTATTCCAGTTATATTTCTGGTTGCCGTTCATCATCATCAGCTGCATAACAAGAAAGTATTTTTTCCAAAAAAATTATTCCTATTGTTTCTTTTTGCCGTTCATCGTCATTTGTATAACAAAAAAATTTTTTTAATTCCAATTATTTCTGGTTGCCGTTCGTCATCATTTGCTTAATAAACAATTTTTTTTTCAAAGGAAATTCAAAGGAAAATTATTCGAATTATTTCTTGTTTGGAACAGTCTTGTAGTGGTCTAGTGTTCTTAAAATTCCTTGCGATCGAGTTGAAATATCATTATTATTTTGTTTAAAGCTTGACCCTGGAACATATAGGAATATGTATTTCAAGATACTGTATACTGGACAAATACTTTAGGAAATTATTCCCATTTTTTTTTACTTTATATCATATTACAAAAATTTGAAGTAGATTTTAGAAAGAGGAATTGAATATCACCTGTGTTGTTTACATTATATATATATATATATATATATATATATATATATATATATATATATATATATATATATATATATATATATATATATATATATATATATATATACTGCCTGTTTGTTGAATATGTGCTTTTATTTTTAAAATTAGAAAGTAATTTTTTTTCTGCGGAAATACACAAAAAACATACTAACTTATCTTATGCCTTAAAAAAATCGTCTCATTCAGAATTGAAATTGTAGGTCTGTGTTTTGTGACGTACATTTCTTCTCATGCGGAACACACCGGTATGTCATATGTGTGTGTTGGCTTTTTATTACGATTTCTTTCAGGAATTCAAACAGTTGGAACATCGTTTGGAGGAGAGTTTTAGCTGGAAAATCTAAAAAAAAAAAGCTATATTTTCGGATTTCTGTTTAGAAACTAGGAATCAAAAAATTGATTTCAGACTTGAAAAAGTTATATTTCCAGACAGAGTGATATTTTCAGACAGACGTTTCGGTTTTAGAAACTAAGAGGCACCTTGGAATCTGAATCGGTTTTATGTCGTCAGTTGATGTGGAGGAAATCTTTTTGAGAAATTGAACTGGAAAAAGTTGTTTTCTTACACTAAAAATGCTCTATGTATATTTTTTGAAGGCTGGAGATCAAACGATAGAGGAACACGTGCAGGTTTTTAGTCTTCTGTAAAAGAAAACTATTGTGTCGGCTTTGTCTGTCTGTCCGCACTTTTTCTTTCCAACGATTAGATCTTAAAATCCATTGATATAGAGGCTGCAATTGGTACGTTGATCATCCACCCACCAATCATCAAACATACCAAAATACAACCCTCTAGCCCCAGTAGTTTTTATTTTATTTAAGGTTTAAAGTTACCCATAATCGTGCGTCTGGCAACGCGCCAACACAGGTCACCACGGCCTGCTGGGAGTTTCATGGGCCGCGGCTCGTACAATATTATACCGAAACCACCGAAAGATAGATCTATTTCGGAAAGTCTTGATTATACGCAATACGGAAAACCTCGATTGCGCCGAAGAAACTCCTGCGCATTTTTTACTCGTTTATTTTGCGTTGTCAGTTGTGGAGGAAATTGTTTTGCGAAACTGAACTAGGAAAAATGTTTTTCGTACACTAAAAATGCTGTGTGTGTATTTTTTGAAGGCTGGAGGCTCAGCGACGGAGGAACAGATATACAATTTTGTTTTATTTCCTTTGCTTTTGCACTGAGCTGAACTGGGTAAAAAGTTGTTCTTGCTCCTCATGATTGATTAATTTACGGTTGCTAAAACTGGGGTCACATTGCTTTTCAGTACTCGAAATTAAAAGTTATCTGGTAATAAAGTCGAACTCTTCAATTGTTCAAGCTTAACATCGTATGACCTAAAATTTGTCACCTGTGACCTTGGCTGTTCTGACTCCTGGTTGTCAGTGAATAAATGAATAAAAAAAGAGAAAAATGTAAGGAATAAAATTCTTGAATGGGCCCATTCATTATTCATCAATGAACACTGTTTTGAAGCGAATGTGGTGCCAAAAACAAAAATTTATTTATTGTTAATTAGTTTATTATTATTATTATTATTATTATTATTATTATTATTATTATTATTATTTATCTCCTAATTTGTTAGTGTATTGTTCTTATAATAAGTGATCTCATCTTTCTGTATTTCTCATTACCTTCTGTTGGTTCTTTCAGATGAACACCGTAATGTTTTTTGGAAACTTGAATTTCATGTCATTGGCCGGGGGGGGGGACGCTTGTTCCATATGAATATTAATAATAATAATAATAATAATAATACAATAGTAATAATAATAATAATAATAATTCACAAGCAGAAGTACTAATTTTTTAAAAAGATCCATATGAATGGGGTTCATCTGTAATAGTACAATAATAATAATAATAATAACACACACACACACAATAATAGAAATTCCTTATTGAGTCTACGAACAAGCCCTGTAATATACTCTTCTCCAAAGCGATCCAGTTTCGAACTTGGCAAAGCGGCTGCTAGTTATCCCGGCATTATTGATGAAAGCAAATGACCCTTCGCTGATGCGTGCAATTTGAGAAAACCCTCTTCTGGGGCTATGAAGATTTATCGGCGGTAAACATAACTTGTCCTTGATCACACGGCGCTTGCGGACGCACGCGATTTGATTTATGAAGTTGCTCTCTCTCCCTCTCTCTCGTCTTATTCCTTTCGTTCTCTCTCTCTCTCTCTCTCCTTTTTACTTTCGATCTCTCTCGCTATTCCTTTCGATCGCTGTCTCTCTCTCTCTCTCTCTCTCTCTCTCTCTCTCGCCTTATTCCTTTCGTTCTCCTCTCTCTCTCTCTCTCTCTCCCCTTATTCCTTTCTCTGTTCTCTCTCTCTCTCTCTCTCTCTCTCTCTCTTCTGATAACCGCCGTAGCCGCCGCCTAGTGCAAAGACGGCGAAAGACGACTCTCGCCACCATCGTCTTAATAGGATGAGAAATGGGTTGGTCTTTGGCCGATGTTATTTATTGTTCCGAATGGGACCGGGCCGGACCAGCCTAGTGAGCAGGGCCGTTTACCTCCTCTGTAGGGCTGGGTGTTTAGACAACGAATTGACACGCGAAAAGTGATGCCATAGGCTTAAGCACATTTCCTCTCTCTCTCTCTCTGAGTTTTCCTGATCACACCTTCCTCGACTGCCATGACGTATTGTGGAATAGGGAAAGGTGGTGGAATAAACAGGGAGCTTCTTCTCGGTTTGTGCTTAACGCCGGTTTAAGTATCGGTTGTGTATTTTCCGGAAGGGTTTGAGTTAACGATATGTAGGTTCGTAACCAAGGAGGAGATGAGTTAAGGATATGTTGGTATGTAGCTAAGACTCCGGAGATGAGTTAACGATATGTAGGTTGTAAGCTGAGAAGGTTAGAACGAGAAGCTATAGTTGTCTGGGTATGATATTTCGTCTTGGGAGATTTTGAAAATTTACTGTTTAAAAGCACAGAGGCCTTTCTCTCTCTCTCTAATTGGCGTTTCATTTTGGTAAGCCTGGTTTATTTTCATTTTGGTAGCCTGGTTTATATTTTAATTTTTTTGTACCCTGTTTTATTTTCGTTAATCTGAGATTTATAAGAATAAATGCATATATATATATATATGTATGTGTGTATGTATAGGTATATATATAAATAGAGTATATATATATATATATATATATATATATATATATATATATATATATATATATATATACTGTATATCATACAAGTATCATGCCTTTAATCTTATAAGTAATTAACTGCTAGTTATACTACCTCCAGTACTTTTACTGTCAAGGTCAATCATTATACAACCCCAAAATTTGAACAGTTCACATCTTTGCCATTAATCCTCATCCCTGTAATAGATGGGGCCACTCGATGGAGAAGATTAACCCGAGCACCGGAAGTGAGTCGTTTCTGCAGTAAATACGACCTTTTATTTTTTCGTAAAATTGGCTTCCCCAATTATCGCCGGAAAGTTATGGTGTCTCTTTATATAAACTTTTCTGTATTGCCGCGTCTTCTGGTTTTGGGCTTCGAATGGAAAGTCATCGCTGTAACTTCCCGTTCTCTCGATGCTTGAAAGACATTGAACGATTTCCTCTTAATACGCTGCATTGAAGACTTGATGGCTCTTGTCGCTCTGATTAATTCCTTCTGTTTGGGTTGGGAAATCATTAGCTTTAGAGTGATGGCCTGGAAGCCAGCGCTTGATTTGATTGATTGATTGATTGATTTACTATTATTATTATTATTATTATTATTATTATTATTATTATTATTCATAAAAATCTAATAATAGCATGAGCCACTAAAATGATGAAGCAAGTCATTAAATATGAAGAACTAGAATGGTGTAAATGTAACATAGAAATAAATATACAAACGAGAGCTGAGAACTTGCTCATATATTATATATATATATATATATATATATATATATATATATATATATATATATATATTTCTAAATTATATTTTACATTTACACTCATTGTGGATTTCTTCACAAATTATTATTATTATTATTATTATTATTATTATTATTATTATTATTATTATTATTATTATTATTATTATTGAGAAGATGAACCATATTCATATGGAACAATCCCATCACAGGGAACATTGAATTGGAATTGAAGCTCCTAAGGAATATGGCGTTCATTTGAAAGAAGTAACAAGGTAATAGGAGATACAGAAAGGAGAGATCAGCTATTAGAAAAGAAAAAAGTAAATTCACAAATAAAATAATAGACCAAAATGCAATTAAATTATTAAAGTACAAGGAGAATTGTTTTAGGGTAGTAATTCAATGCATCTTTCCTTGAATTTGAAGTTGCAGTTGCACAAACTTATCACTGAAATATTGCACAGTTTATTCTCGATTCCTTCCCGCAGTCAGACTGTCCATCCTCTCTAACTGTTACTTATTAGTGGGGGTTTTCTCCCAGTTCCACCTTTTATTCTGGTTCTTCATCTTTTTTATATTGCTATCTAACCACTCCGACTCCCTCTCTTCAATGTCTTAAATGCTAAATGACCGTAAGTTGCCCAGTGCCTGACTTGACATAGATGATAAATCTTGAACTATTTTATCGTTTGTTTTAATGAATATTTGAGGAAGTCTCGTTCCTGTGAAAATTGTCGACGAGCGCAGTAAATTAAGGAGGAAAAAGTGGCTAGGTCATTACCAAAGTGAAATTAAGTTCGATCTTGAAAAACAACGCGTGTAATTTATCTCGTTATTAAACTTTATGCCATGTAATCTCACGCC
>NC_089793.1:23732823-23740323 GCF_040412425.1 Macrobrachium rosenbergii | reverse complement strand
TGTAGACTTGTTGTATGCCGTTGCAATATTATAGTGTTTTTCTTCTATGTCTGTAATATCGATTAAGATGCCTTTTTAATATCGATTAAAATGTCTTCTTAATATCGATTAAAATGTTTTATTAATATCGATGAAAATTTCAATGAACATCGATTAAAATGTCTTATTAATATCGATTGAAATGTCTTCTTGATCTTTCCTTTTAGATTCCTTGTTAAATGCACAGCAGAATTTCCTTATACTCAGTTGTGAGCATAATGCGATAGACAACATTTGAGTATTTATGTAAACATTGTGGCACTGAGGTTCAGTTTTGATAGGAAATTTTATTTAGCAATTGTTTTATTACTTCTTGTCCCTTCCGTGTCTGTGATGTAAAATGGTCAGAAGTGTGAAGAATTTGAGAAGTTAAGAGGGCATTGTGGTTATTACAATTACATACCCGGGGCATATTTGGTGTTGTGCCAGCGTGTGGGCCAGTCAGATGAATTTTACTGTGCATAGATTTTAGTTTAATTAATGTTTTTTATTTTTCTTAAAACGACAAACTAAACACCCTTGAAACGTGTAACCAGTGGGAATGGAGAAGGAAGTACAGAGTTAGCCTATATGTTTATAAAGATTCTCTATCGCTTACCTTCTGAAGACTAATTCTTTCACGTTCCCTTGTCCAAGCTCTGATAATCTTCGGCAGATTAGTTTCAATGCGAGCGGGCACAGGTTCTAGTGCAGATGGGTATCTTGAAGATGACTTCAGTTCTATTAAATTAAGCGACGGTTAAGAGATTAGTAATGACTTTATTGGCATTTGGGAACTCTCTCTCTCTCTCTCTCTCTCTCTCTCTCTCTCTCTCTCTTGTTACTTTCAGGGGTGATTTCTGGCCTGGCGCACCCTTATACCCCCTCCCCTCTCTCTCTCTCTCTCTCTCTCTCTCTCTCTCTCTCTCTCTCGTTACTTTATTAGCTGTTTCTGTTCTGTTGCCCCTTATATTCAGAATGGAGAGCTCCTCTCTCTCTCTCTCTCTCTCTCTCTCTCTCTCTCTCTCTCTCTCTCTCTTACTCCTGCAGCAACTGGCTAGGAAAAAATGTTGATCGAATGTGACTTTGCACTTTTGAAAAAATGATAAAGCAGACAGGTGCTTTATCGACCGGATCTGGTAAATGTTGCGATCCTACGTGCAATGGCTCTATGCTTCTGTAATGTGTGTGTGTGTGTGTGTGTGTGTGTGTGTGTGATCTCATCTTCGTGTAATGTACTTTTTTAAGTCTGCCTGCCTGCACATGTTTGTTTTAAGAGTGCATAGTATCCTATATATATATATAGATATATTATATCTCATGGCTGTCATAATAAATCTCATCTAACGAAATATATAAAATGAAATCAAGCCAAAAGGTGAGACGTAAATAAAATTAAACACAAACATAAAAATGTAATGTAAACAAACTACCACTTTTTTAAGTTCTACCCTATGAAATTGCTGATAGTTAGTTGAATACCAGACGAGTTAAGTTGTTCAATTCCGGTTTCATCTTTTTTAATAGTCAGCGACTCTGAAATTAAAAGGTCCAGTCTCTTTTGGAACACAGAGGTCTTTCTCTATTAGAACTAGTTTCCTTTTATTAGAGAACACAGTTTAACACAAGACCATCCTTTTCACTGACCTGATTTTCGGGTACTGTCTTTTGTTCAAATAGACTGGACCTTTAATTTCAGAGTCGCTGACTATTAAAAGATATATAATTGAACAACAACAACTCGTCTGGTATTCAACTATATCGTGTATATATATATAGGTCGTTAACATATTGTGAGTGTAGTTTGTTTATTTCACTATATTTCTTTCATATTTTTATGTTTTTGTTTTTAATTTTTTCGTTATTTTACGTCTCACCCTTTTAGTTTGTATTACTTGTTCATTTTATATATTTCGTTAGTATTTTTGTTGAATATATATATATATATATATATATATATATATATATATATATATATATATATGTTGTGTGCATAAAATAGAATTACCTACATGGAAACATTAACGCACATATATACACACATACTGGATTTCAAAACACAACTCTTCGTTCTATGTTGGTATGTAAAAATTGATTGACAACTCCAGATATTAAAATTCATATTGGCAACACCAGATATTCAAATTTATTATGACAAAACCAGATATTCAAATTTATTTTGACAATACCAGATATTCAGATTTATTTTGACAACACCACCAGATATTCAAATTACATTCTGACGTCAACAGATATTCAAATCTTTTTGATATTCAAATTAATTTGATGTTACGATCGTTCTCCGTTGTTTGCGAAAGATTCAACACTTAAATCTCCTGGAGGAGGAGGAGGAAGAAAAAGTCTTGTAATTTACAGTGGATCCTGACCGCGTTCTTAGTTGATTCTGGGCGTTAATGTCACCTTTGCTGTTCGTGAATGGAGGAAAAGCAGAAGATTTATTTAATCTCTTAAGTAGGGGTCCTTTGTTACCTGACACGTCCAACACCTTTTGGTCAAGGAAGGTTTTTTGAGGCCTTTTGAGCCTCCCCCAATTTCCTCCTGCTACCCTCGTACTAAGGCGCGATTCTTTCAGTCCTGGAGATCGTAACATGATTTTTTTTAAACAGCGACCAATGGTAGACTCATCCTAATGCCATGCCGGTGTCTTGCCCAGGTTCGAATTAGGATGCTTAAATTGTATGATGATTTTTTTTAAACATCAACAAATGGGAGAGGCATGCCCTGAACCAGCCCAGGTTCGAATTAGGATGTTTGCTATGGGGAGTGTAACAGGATTTTGTTTTTAACAGCGACCAATGGTAAAGGCATCTTGGTGCCATGGCCTTAATTGGCCCAGGTTCGAATTAGGATGTTTATTTTGGGGTTGTAACAGGAATTTTTTTTAAACAGCGACCAATGGTAGAGGCATCCTGATGCCAGGGCCTTAACTAGCCCAGGTCCGAATTAGGGTGTTTACCTTCTTTGTTCTTTTATTTTCCAAGTTCAACTTAGAAGGTTTATTTACGGGCTATGAAGAGTAAGAGCCGTGCCATCACAAGGCTGGCTGAATCTAGATAGAGGGTTTTAGCAACGGTAGTTATTGGGACTGTGCCCGTTTCATGTTCTACATTTGTGTAATTCTTTAGCCAAATCTGAAGTCAAGCCACAAGGACCACCTTTAAATATTTCGGAAGAACTCGTAAAGAGGACACAAGTTTTTAAGTTAACTTATACGTCCTAAATCATGCACTTCGATTGTGAAGAGTTTTCAACACTTTTGAAGAGTTATTTTCTTTTTGCGAGAGCGGAGCTTTAAGAAGAAAAAAAAAAAAGAAAAAAAAGGAAGTTATTTTTTATTCTCTGATGGAGATTATTGAGTGGGTCTAATGAGTTTAGTAGACGTACACACAAATTTGTATTATTGAAGAGAGAGAGAGAGAGTTACCTGGTGACGTTTAAGATTCTACCATTTTTGTCTTTTAATCTGCAAACTGATTGTTATGCCTGGTGAGATTTTTATTTTTTGCATATTTTCAAATCCTTTAGAGTAAAAGCACTTTTCATTTTCCAAAGTATTTGGGAAAATAACACTTTTCTTCTATTCACAAATGTCCAAGTTTCTGCTATCTTTTCATAGTGTTTAAGTAAAGTTGAAGCAAGGCATTGAAGTTACACGCGTGTTTTGTGAATATTTTTGTTATACCACTTTTTTTTTTTTTTTTTTGCTTTTCCGTTGAAAAACAATTTTTTATGTCATCACGGTTCTTAAATTTTTTTCAGTGTTTGAGTACAGTTAAATCAAGGTGTTGAAGTTTCACGTCTTCTGTGAATATCTGCGATATAGCCAAATTTTTTGTTTTTATTTGCTGTGGAAAGTTTTTTTTTTTTTCGTCATCAAGTTTCTTAGATTTTTCCATAGTGTTTGATTCAAGTTAAATCAGGGTGTTGGAAGTTTCTCAAGTTTTCTGTGAATGTTTTTATTTTAGAGCCACATTTTTTTTCCTGCTGGATTGAAGTTTCACAAGTCCTTTGTAAGTATTTTGGTATTTTGTTATAGCCATATTTTTTGTTTTTTCTTTACTGTGGGAAAATTTTGTTTTGTTTTCTTTGTTTTCATGTCATTAAGACGGTGTTTTCTGTCACCTCCATGAAGCACTTTTACTGCCGATCGACCCCTAGGGTGTTAGGGTAAAATTGACCCCAGAGTGTCAAGGTAAAAATGACCATAGATTGTTAAGGCATTTTACCTGGGCCGCCCTGGTCTTAATCCGTCTTCTGGCCCCGGATTTTTTGGCCGAGAAAGTGTCTGGGTGGATTTATCATCTACAGAATAGGACTGGGTCCTTCCCCACAGTAGGACTCTATATGAAAGGATCCTGCTGGGGTCTTTTAAGGACACACCAGTCAGTTTGAACAGGCGTTCAGAACACGCATGTAGAGGGAGACTGACTGTCTGGGTGAACTTGCCCATTTTTTTTGTGAAATAATTCGTCTTTATTCTTTGTGAAACTGATTATTTTTTAATGAGTGTTTTGTGCAAGTTTTGCGTGAAGTAGCCATTTGATACCTTGGAAGACGAGATGATAAGGCAGCAAGTCATGTGGTAAGTCAGTCTCTCTCTCATATATCTATCTATCTATCTATCTATCTATCTATCTATCTATCTATCTATCTATCTATGTTATATATATAGATAGATAGATGTGTTTCATGTTAGTTAGAATTCACTTCCTTTTAGAAAACCTTTTTACACTTTTTTGTGTTTGTCAGTAAGTATGAAATTAATATGTTTTACATCACATTGTGAAGATAAAAAGGCCCATAAAAACACTATGTACACGTTTCAACCGTATATTTCGAACACTTCTTCTGTGTCCCTGTTCACTGATAAAATATGGGCAGTATGATATGTGACGATTATATGCAAGGCACATGTAGTTTCCGAAATCCGCGCCATTGTAAAATAATGAACTTGAAGGCACGCCTTCTTCAGTTCGACTTGACGCCGGGAAATTAAAGTAGTTCTTTGCATTTCATCTTTACCACTGGGTAAAAATATGGGCGTAAATCTCCGGTGTTTTAAGTCATCACTCATTTCCGCAGACGGTCAGGCGTTTCATGTTTTATTTGTGTTCGTAAGTTATATTGTTTTCGTTTTAAAAGCATATTAAAACAAATTATATCTCAAGTGACGCTGTCCATTATTAGAAGACTGTCTTTCTGTTGCTTTGTGGGTTCCTATTCGTAATTTTTAGAATTTTTTTTTCTCCCATTCCCAACCGTATTTTGGCTACGACGGAGCAAATGAAGACACGGGAACTTCAGGAATATATCAGCAAATTATGTCAGTGGACGCTTTCCATTATTAGAAGGTTTCTTTTCTGTTGCTTTTTTCATTTTTGATGAGTGACCTCTTCTTTCTTTCTTTCTGTATTTCCCTTTCCCTTCTGTTACTTCTTTCTAATGATCACCATAATATTCTTTGGAAGCTTGGATTTTGTCAGTGGCCCCTGCGGTGCCTTGTTCCGTATGAATAGGGTTCGTCTTTAAGATGATAATATAATAATAATAATCTGTAGGTTTTTTATTCGTATTTGTTTTTAGTATTTTCAAAGCTTGAATTTCAAGTTTAAGGCCCGTGTGGCTTTTTTTCATGTGAATAGAGTTCATCTTTTGAATGATGATAATAATTTAGTTTTTTATTCGTAATTGTTTATAGTATTTTTTCTCGTAGAGCAAATTCAGACACGGGAAATACTCAGTATAGAAGGAAAGATTGCTTCAAACGCTTGGATAAAACGAACCCTTTATTAATAATAGTTTGTAATTTCGTATACATAATAATTGTTCTTAGTATTTTTTTGTTTCTCCCAGAGGAAATTAAGACACGGGAAACACTCAGTAGAGAAGGAAGGCTTCCTTCTTAAAAGCCTCGGATAAAACGAACCTCTTCAACAACCCTTCACGGAATCTTTTATGTGACTGCCAAATCCGCCATGAATCCACAGGCGATTGTTAATAAGACCCAGAGAGTGAGACATTAAGCAGCGTGCTAGGAAGTTTGTGGGCGTTTGGGAACAATCCCGGAGTTTGTGTTTGTGAGGTGTGTGGCCAAGGGACCCGCGGAGAGGCGTGAGCAGTCCTACGGTGGGAGGCAGCACGCCCTGGCGCTGCTGCTACTCTACCTGCGGGTGTATGATACCTGTCTTTTTGTCTGTCTGTCTGTGCTGCTTCTTGTATGTGACTTGGGTCGAGTATCGGTCGTGTGCGGATATTTTCATTGCTGTGGTTTGGTTGTGGACGACGACTGATTCTGGTTGAATCTCTCTCTCTCTCTCTCTCTCTCTCTCTCTCTCTCTCTCTCTCTCTCTCTCTCTCTCTCTCTCACACATACACACACACGCGCGCGCGCGCGAACAAGAATTATTGATATTACATCACGAAATTTTTTTTATCTTAGATTACTCTCGTATTTCAATTGTAGTGTGAGTAACGTATGTGTTTTTTACAGTGTCTAAATATATATACACACTACATACATACATACATACGTACATACTATATTGTATGTTTTTATTCGACGGAAGACGTGTACATCAAGCGTGCATAAGATCATGGATCATAGGTGTATAGCTGTGAAGGTGTGAAGAAATTTACATTTGATTATATGGTTGAAAATGACTCCAGTGTTCTGATTATAACTGGAACTATAGTGAAACTTCCCCCTAATTGAATTTTGGTCTTTTAATTTACTTCCGGTTACACCCAAAAAAATGACCTTCTAGATCTTACTTCATTTTCACAGTTCTCCGTTTATTTTAATAAGTTACTTACTTTTTTATGTATGTCTTTATTTGTTTGTTAATTTATTTTTTTCTTTTCTAATACTTTTTTTTATTTATGTCCTTATTTGTTTGTTAATATATTTTTTTCTTTTCTAATAACTGATGACTTCTTTCTGTATTTCCTATTACCTTCTGTTACTTCTTTCTAATGAACACCATATTC
The DNA here is from genome assembly GCF_040412425.1 of Macrobrachium rosenbergii. Taxonomy (NCBI): domain Eukaryota; kingdom Metazoa; phylum Arthropoda; class Malacostraca; order Decapoda; family Palaemonidae; genus Macrobrachium; species Macrobrachium rosenbergii. Next base: position 23,733,297 of record NC_089793.1, on the reverse strand, counting down.
TTTGGAGGAGTTAATTTCAAGTCAGTGGTCCCTTTTGTTGGCTTGTTTCGTATGAGTAGGTTTCATCTGCTGAATAATAATAATAATAATAATAATAATAATAATAATAATAATAATAATAATAATAAAAATAATAATAAAAAATTATCAGTGACATATCTGTCAGTATTGAATAATAATAATAATTACTTACCTATGACGTTACTGTCAACATTGTATGTGTAGGGGAAGGGAAGAGGATATTTGGTAAGCTAGTTAAAACAGCAGCCTAGTGTTTATTGTTTTTTCTTCTGTTCATACCATTTCTGCCAAATTTCTGGAGTGTTTTAAGTATCCGCTGAGTTCTAGCAAATGAATGTTTAGGGACCCCGTCAGTGCACCTCACGTGGTGCGCTGTAGTAATTCGAATTACTTAAGGTTAAGGTTCTTTGCAGCGTCCCTTAGGCCCTTAGCTGCAACCCTTTTCATTCCTTT
>NC_089793.1:23722823-23730323 GCF_040412425.1 Macrobrachium rosenbergii | reverse complement strand
TTTCTGCTCCCCTCTCCGCCCATGAAACAAGGTAGCCACCACTCACCAAAACACTTACAGATAGTCTAGGTGCATAATATATTGCGATTTCATTACTTACTTAAACACACTTCGCAACAACAGCTCATCGTTCCAAAATAGGGTCCAGTTTCCCTATGATTGCTGCCGTGACATGAATTTATTAATATAAATAAATAATACTTGCACTTTGAAATAAAACATGAATGATTATTACGTACCTCATTCGTGTTTATTTTTAATAACCTTTGCATGGTCATTTTCCTGTTCCATTTGTCGAAGCATTTGTTTTCGTAATGACTGTAGCTGCTCATTTAATTTTTTTGTTTGGTTGGATGAAAAAAGTCAAGTATATCTTAGTTTAACCAGACCACTGAGCTGGTTAACAGCTCCCCTAGGGCTGGCCCGAAGGATTAGATATATTTTACGTGGCTAAGAACCAACTGGTTACCTAGCAACGGGACCTACAGCTTATTGTGGAATCCGAAGCACGTTATGACGAGAAACGAATTTCTATCACCAGAAATAAATTCCTCTAATTCTTCATTGGCCGGTCGGAGAGTCGAACGCTGGGCTTTGGTTGGATGAAACTGCAATAATCCAATAAGTGCTAATAGGCTTTTGAAAGGCCAGTTCCTCGGCGTCTGTGACCACGGCAGGTGTGACGCCAGTATTGTGTCTTATCCAGTTAGTGAGTGTATGAAGATGTAAATTAGATTTTTTTTTTTAAATTGTTGAATGGTCAGTTCCCCGGCGTCTGTGACCACGGTGGTTGTGACGCCAGCCTTTCATATCCAGTAAATGGGTTTATGAAGCTGTAAATTAACTTTTTTCTTTTCATTGTTGCAGGTCCGATGAGGAAGAGAGCTCAGGATCCAAGTATGGCCGGATGGAGTCGGCGGATGACAGCATGCAGGACAAGGAGAGATTTGCCAGGTAAAAAGGACTGTTGGTTTCTATTTATTTCTCCTTTTTTTCATTTTCATACAAAGTGCACTTCCCTCCCCTCACCCACCCTCGCCTGTACCTACCACTCCACTTCTCCATAACCTCCCCCTCCCATCTCCCTCCCTTTCCTTAGACACAATCCCCCTCCTCCCCCTCTTCACACACATAGTTCAAAACACATCACACACACACATACACAACCACATATCTGTATAGGTTATGCCCCAGTATTTGCCCACCCATATATTCCCACCCCCTCCTCGTCCTCCTCCTCCTCCCCTCCCCTCCTCCCTCCTCTCCCCCATACCCCATATCTTCATTACCTATCTCCCTCTTTTCTCTATACCTGCATCAAAAGATGGTGGCTGCTGACCCTGTTCATATATTATTATTCTTTCCCCAATCTGGTCTTCTCACTTAATCTGGATGTAGTCTTGAGTTTCGTGACAATCAGAAGACTCTTGAAGAAGCTCTCTCTCTCTCTCTCTCTCTTCTCTCTCTCTCTCTCTCTCTCTCTCTCTCTCTCTCTCTCTTTTTTCGTTTAAGATCTTGTCAGATGTACTGGCTTGTCTTTTATTATTTATTTCAAATCAGCACCACGTTTGGCTTTTTGTAATTTATTAAGAGTAAAAGGTCACATTTTTAAGCAGTTTGTTAAGGAGCAGTGATAATGAAAATATCCGATGTAAGGAATATATATATATATATATATATATATATATATATATATATATATATATATATATATATATATATATATATATATATATATATATTATCCTCTTATATGAAAGTTGTTTAAAAAGAAGGTACCAAAGTTATTAGAATATTTCCAGCTTTTTTTTTATATTTTTTTACCTTTTATGTTGATGTGTTCTTATGATCTTAGCTACTTATAAGATTTGTCCCCCCAAGCAAAGATACGAAGAACGATATTTGATGTTAGAGAACGCCAATCATTTGTGATAACGAATATTATTTTAAGATTTTGCATGTTATTACGCCGTCAAAGAGCTTTTTTTATTTTTCTGCTTGCGTGCTTAAGTGCTTATGCGCGCAGGATATCGGAAGAACGACGGTGAAAAACTAAAATTGAAAATCATTCTAGATTGAAACACAGATGGATAGACGAAGATCTGTCGTCATGGAAACCGTCTTGTTTCGAATCACTGTAACTTCCTGTCAGGTAAAATTCGGAAAGCTAGCAGAATAAAGTAACCAAATTCAAAATACAGTAGTCGTCTTCTGCACAGTTTTTGAAATGCTCGTTTTACAAATGGCTGAGAATTCGGGATGTTGGCGGAAATTGGGGTGGGGTTAATTGATACAACCCGTAATTTCCCGGTTTCCTTTAATATCATCATTTCGTTATGTCTGTTCCCTTTCTGTGTGTACTAGAACCATGCTGCCCATGCACCTCACGCGGTACACTGTAGGCACGTCTTGAGGTTCTTTGTTACGGGCCTCAAGAATGATTGTCAGTATAGACATCGTTCGGCATTTCAGTTTTTATTAAAACGATTTTTGACATGAATTTTCATAATTGTAGGTTAGTTACATTCTCTTTCGGTTTCCGTAAGGGGACAGTACTATCAACACACCTCACACGGTGTACTGTAGGCAAGGCTTGAGGTTCTTTAAAGCGTCCCTTCGGCCCCTAGCTGCAACCCCTTTCATCCCTTTTATTTTACCTCCGTTCATATTCCCTTTCTTCCTTCTTACTTTCTATCCACCATCTCCAGAAAATTTGTTCAACACTATTTTCAGCGCTGAATGACCTCATCATAGGTCCCAGCGCTTGGCCTCGGCCTAAACTTTATATTCCAATTCCAGTTCCAATTCCAAAACGTTTGTTCTTAACGATTCCATATGTACGATAATTTTTACGATTCTGCAGACTGTTCTTGTCTTATAAAACAAATAAAGAAACAAAAATTAAATACAGTGACATGCCCAGAACATTATTATTCTTGTCCTTCACGTCTCTGCAAGCACATTTTTTTTTTTAATTTTGAAAGCACCTCTCACCAGTTCCTCACTGTCTCCTCACCGATTGAAGCTCTTCTCACTTACTCGCTTAAAAAAACACCCTCCAGAATTTACGAAGAAGATAAGTATTTTCTCAGTAAATGATTTTGACAACAAACCTGCCAAAAATTTACGAAAAAGAAGCCTTTTTTTTTTGTAAATGTTTAAAATTTACGAAAAATAGAAGTATTTTTTTTTCTATATAAATGTTTGTTTTTCTTCTGAGGGTGCAGGTAAATGTTTTTACTTTCAGGTTCCCTTTAATTAATCGTTGTATTCGACCTTCTCTGGTGATGTTTGTAAACAATGATGTTTATATTTGCTCATAATTGTAAGTTGATTTCACTGGTTCAGACCTTTGGTTTGATGTACAGTATTTTACTTTACTACTGATTTTGTTACTATTGTTATGTACCATTATTGATAAGTAAGGTTCCTCAGTCTTATGAGTTACTCTGAAAGATCGTAACAAAAATGACAAAATTGATTGTTCGTAGAATATTATCATTATTATAGTTATTATTATTTTATTATTATTATGATTATTATTATTATTATTATTTATATAAATTTGAATATTCGTAGATTATTATCATTATGATTATTTAGAGAACTGCCCTTTTCTTGTTTCATTCGCCCAAAATTCGTTTTATCAATCCTCTCTCTCAAAAAAAAAAAAAAAATTCATATATTGACATTCATTTAGTGACTCGACTTCCTTGGACAATAATCCACTAATTGGAAGTTATTATTTATCCTAGTTTTTTCCGATTCTGCTTTATGCAGATGAACATTCTGCAACATTTTAGAAATTACTTTGTTACGCTTGCTTATAATTTGCCCGTAATTTAATCATTTACATTTTTGCCTATTTTTGCGTTTGTTTGTTAATTAATTTTTCTCTTTCCCAATAACTGATCTCTTCTTTCTGTATTAACCATTCTCTTTTGTTACTTCTTTCGAATGAGTGCCATATTCTTTGGAAGATTGAATTTCAAGTCAGTGGCCCCCTGTGGTGGGCATGTTCCACATGAATAGGGTTCATCTTCTGAATAATAATAATAATAATAATAATAACTGATCTCTTCTTTCTGTATTTCCTATTATTCTGTTCCTTGTTTCAAATGAATACCATATTCTTTGGAAGCATTTCAAGTCGGTGGCCCTTGTGGGCTTCTTCCCTAAGAATAGAGTCCGTCTCCTGAGTAATAATAATAATAATAATAATAATAATAATAATAATAATAATAATAGCAGCGTGTTTTTTATTAATTAAATTTTATTATCAGCGGTTATATATTTTATGACCAAATTACTTCATATTGCTTCCCCACTGATTAGCAGTAGTGGATATAAGTCTTTAATATAATAAATAAATAGATATTAATAATATAAAAAAAATAGGTAAAATATAAATTAATAATGATATAAATAATAGGCTGCAAAAATAATATAGAAAATAGATATTTATAATAGATAAAATATAAATAATGATATAAATAATAGGCTGCCAATCTTTCAGCATTACCATTGAGGACGAATCCTTTATAAGATAGATTACAAACGGTAGGGGATCATAAGTCATATTAATAATATAAATAAATAAATATTAGTAAAATAAATAAGAAATATAAATAAATAGTAATATAAATAATATAAACCCTCCAGTATTACCATCGGCGTCGAGTCCGTCATAACTAAGATTACAACCCTGTAAATATATCCGGTCGGCATTTCTTTAATCCTCGCGATAGATTAAAAAAAAAAAGAAGAAAACTTACTTAAGGGGACCCGGGGTGGAGGCAGGCATTCATATTAAGTGAGAAATATGCATCTTTTAACAGGTGTGTGTAGTAGACGTTTGTGGTGGGCGGCGGGAATCGGGCATTGGGGCCATTGGTATGTAAATCGCGCTCGTCGGTTTCATATCTGCATTATCCGATATTAATTTATGTTTTATGTGACGGGAGCTGCATTGTTAATTTGCAAGCAGGTGTGTGCGTGTGTGTTCCGTGTCATTTTGTCGCCGGATTTTGGAAATTACGGAGCGAACTACGAAGCTTGGGCTCGGCCAGTGTTGAGTCGTATTCCAGAGAGATGGCGTTGTTTTGTGTTTAGCTTTTGTACCCCAGATAATGATTTGCCTCAAGAAATGTTGACGGTTCTTGTTTGGTGATTGTCGTGATCGTCATCAGTAGCAGATCCGGTGTTGTTATTATTATTATTATTAATTATTATTATTATTATTATTATTATTATTATTTATTATTATTTTGTTTTTTATTATAACTTTTTATTAGTATATTGTTATTTTATTGTTTTTATTAAGATTTTTTGAATTATTATTATTATTATTATTATTATTATTATTATTATTATTGGTTTATTTTATTTAGTTTTATTATAATTTTATATTTAGCATTTTATTAATATCATTACTATTTTATTATTACTATTATATAATAATAATAATAATTATTATTATTATTGTTATTATTATCAATAAATACAGCATAATTGTTATTATTGAGAAGAGCCGGTAGACCTTTCCTGTCGGTAAAACATGACGAGATTTGGATTAGTGGAGTATGAAACTTCAGTAATTTGGATTTGTAATTCTTTTTCTTATAATTGCCGCAAAAATTACTTTCGTTTATATCCCTTGTTTACGGTCAAATGGCTAAAATACTTTCAAAATCTCCGTTGCCGTCGAAACGGGAGGGCCTCGTCGAGGTGATCCTAACCTCAGTTGTTATGGAAATGGGAGGGTCTTGTCGAGGTAATTCTTACCTTAGTTACCATCCAAACGAGAGGGGCTCGTTGAAGTAAACCTTACTTCAGTTACCATCAAAACGGGAGGGCCTCTACGAGGTAATTCTTATCTCAGTTACCACCAAAACGGGAGGGCCTCGCCGTGGTAATCTTTATCTCAGTTACCACCAAAACGGGAGGGCCTCGTCCAGGTAATCCTTTACTTCACATAACATCAAAACGTGATGGCCTCGTCGAGGTAATCCTTTACTTTATATACCATCAAAACGGGATGGCCTCGTCGAGGGAAACCTTACCTCAGTTGCCACCAAAACGGGAGGGCCTCGTCGTGGTAATCCTTACCCGCACTGAAGTGAAACCATTCGCAAGATATTTTCTCTTTCGTGCCCAGTAACTTTATTGTCTTATCTCCAGAATCATTCAGATTCCTGGAGGAATTGCTGCATGATATCCACACACTTGACCTGAGAGAGAGAGAGAGAGAGAGAGAGAGAGAGAGAGAGAGAGAGAGAGAGAGAGAGAGAGAGAGAAATAAGCTGTGAGAATTTTTGGAAGGCTGAGAGGAAATAAGTTGGCTACAATTAAATCATTCTTAAACGCAGAGAGAGAGAGAGAGAGAGAGAGAGAGAGAGAGAGAGAGAGAGAGAGAGAGAGAGAAATAAACTGTGAGAATTTTTGGAAGGCTGAGAGGAAATAAGTTGGCTACAATTAAATCATTCTTAAACGCGGAGAGAGAGAGAAGGAAATAAGTTGACAACAAAAGTCATCCTTAAACGGAGAGAGAGAGAGAGAGAGAGAGAGAGAGAGAGAGAGAGAGAGAGAGAGGCCAGTTTATGACTCTGTTCGGATGTGGACAGTTTCAAGAGCAATATCGAATCTTGGTGGCAAGAAGAGGAAGAAGAAGAGGAGGAGGAGAAGGAGGATTATTAGCATTGCGACACGCGGCTCCTGGAGTCCTTACACCTCCATCGGCTCTCGGGGCGCTCCTTAGAAGGAAGTCGAGTCGGGAAGCCGTCGGATGGCCCGTCACGGCTGTGTGAACTCGGGCGCTATTCTGAATTCTTCTTCTCCTCCTCAGCCTTCTTTCTTTATCCTCCTCCCTCCTCCTCTTCCTCCTCCTATTCTGAATTTCTTCTCCTTCCTTCTTCTCTACCTTATTCTCCTCCTTCTCCTTTTCCGAAATCTTTCTTCTCCTTCCTCCTATTCCTTATCCTCCTACTATTCTGAATTCCTCCTCTTCTTCTTTTCCCCTCCTTCCTCTCCTCCTCCTCCTCCTCCTCCTCCTCCTCCTCCTCCTCCTCCTCCTCCTCCTCCTCCCCTCCTCCTCCTCCTCCTCCTCCTCCTTCTGAATTCATCTTCTCCCCTCCTTAGCCTTAGCCTCCTCCTCCTCCTCTTCCTATTCTGAATTCCTTCTCCATCCGCCTCTTCCTGTTGTGAATTCCTTCTTCTCCTTCCTCCCCCTATTCTGAATTCCTTCTCTCTCCTTCCTCCTCCTATTCTAGTTCCTCTCTCCTCCTCCTATTCCTTATCCTCGTCCTCCTATTCTGAATTTCTTCTCCCTCCTCCTCCTGTTCCTCCTCCCCCTCCCCCTCCTCCTATTCTGAATTCCTTCCCCCTCCTCCTTAGGATTCCCGAATTGTCATGATGCTTTAACCCACGAACTCTGATAGAAGGGACTTTTTAAAGGTTAGCGTCATTCTTCTTCCTCCCCCTCCCCCTTCTTCCCTCCATATA
>NC_089793.1:23715323-23717823 GCF_040412425.1 Macrobrachium rosenbergii | reverse complement strand
GGATTTATTTATTTATTATCTTTTTATTTTTTATTTATTTTATTTAATTATTTTTATCTATTTATCTTTTATTTAATTTTATTTATTTATTTATTTTTATCAGTGGCATTTTTTCTTTTATTAATTTATTTATTTTATAGAGAAAGATTTATTTATTTATTTATTTATTTTTATTTATTTATTTTGTTTATTTATTTTTTTATTTATCTATTTATTTTTATTTATTTATTTATTTTTATATATTTTTATTTATTTATTTATTTTATTTATTTATATATAGGAGAGAGAGAGAGAGAGAGAGAGAGAGAGAGAGAGAGAGATTAATTTTTATTTTAGACTTTCCCACAGCCAGAACAGAGAGATAACTTTTTTATTTATAGACAGGAAGTTTTATTTATTTATTTTATTTATTTATTTATATATATATATTATTAAATAGGTAGATTTTATAGATAGATAATATATTTTTATTTATTTATTTATTTATTCACAGCTTATTTTTATTTGGAAATCATATTTTATTTTTTTCATTGACGAGAATCATTTGACATTGTTTTAATATTTATTTATTTTTATTTCTTAATTTATTTATCATTTGTTTTAATATTATTTATTATTAATTATTTTATTTATTTTTATTTATTTATTTATTTTTTGATTTTACTTGATTATTTCATTATCATTATTATTTTTTTATTTACTTATTTTTATTAGTTGATTTATTTATTTATTCTGGCCATTATTATTTTATTTATTTATTTTATTTATTTATTTATTTTATTTATTAGTTTATTTTATTTATTATTTTATTATTTATTTTTTATTTATTCATTTATTTGCTGATTAATATTTAGTTATTCTATTTATTTTTATTTTTTTATTTATTTACTTTTATCCATTCTTTTATTTATTTTTATTTATTTCATTAATTTTATTTCATTTATTTTATTTTTTATTTTTTTTATCATCATTATTACTATTTTTTTTATTTTTATTTACTTATTTATTTTTATTTATTTATTTTTTATTTATTTATTTATTTTAATTCATTTATTTATTTTAATTTATTTATTTCATATTCGCCAACTTTTAATAAAAGATTATTACCGTTACATAACATGTCATATATATAAAGAAATAAATAAGCAATATATATATGCACACACATGTATACACACACACACACACACATATATATATATATATATATATATATATATATATATATATATATATATATATATATTGCATATGCACACTGGCATACGTGCACAGATATCTATATATATAGTCGAGTTCATATTCCGCCAACTTTTAATAAAAGATTATTACCGTTACACAACATGTCATATACATAAAGAAATAAATAAGCAATATATATATGCACACATGTATAGACACACACACACACACACGCCACCTGCAAAAGTCTAACCATCAGGAGGCCTGTGTCGCCTCTGCATAAAGAAAAAATGGAAGAAAATAGGATATCAGAAGATCGAGTCTTCCTCTTGAAAGAGAACGAGTCACTCCACTGGATCAGCGAATCATAATTATAAAAATGCAGTGTTTTAAGAACCACTTTTTATGAAGGTCGACTGGTCATCGCATAAACTTCATCCCGATATTCTTCTCTTTATACTATTTGTACTTCTGTCTGTCTGTGCTTAACGGGTAACCGGTTTGATGTTTATGCAAATTTCGAAAGACGTTGTTGCATAATTCGATTTTAATGAATTGGGGTTTTAAAGGTTTGTTTTTTTCTATTGTTGATGTTTAAATTTATGAATAAAAGTATTTTTTTGTGATATTGTTTTAGCTATCATAAATGAAAGAGGGTTTTCTTGTGATTGGTATTGTTCTATTATGAATGAAAGCGGTTTTTTGTGGCTGTTGCTCTTTTAACCTTTATTTATAGGAATGAAAGTTTTTTGTGATTGTTATTGTTTTAACTATTATAAGCAAAAGTTTTTTTGGTTGTTATTGTTTTAACTCTGAGAAACGAAAGTGTTCTTGTGATTGCTGTTGTTTTAACTGTGATAAACAAGTGTTTTTGTTATTGTTATCGTTTTAACTATTATCAGTATACATACATGTGTGTGTATGTATGTATGTAGTGTGTGCTTGTCGCTATACGCACCCATAGTGCTTGTGTGAGAGTAAATTAATAAATAACGAGTTTTTAAATTTAAAATTTTCTTGGATAAAGTCCACCAGAGGTGTGAAAGACAGCGTATATAATTAGGTGTCGTGGTGCTAATGACAGTTTCTGATTCTGATTCGCTGTTAAGCCTATTAGAGAAGGAGTGGGAAGCTTAGTGTCTTATATACCTTCTGAGTAGAGACCCCTACAGTGCACCTCACGCGATGCACTTACTAGAGGTTCTTTGCAGCGTCCCTTCGCCCCCAAGCTGTAACCCCTTTCATTCCTTTTACTGTACCTCCGTTCATATTCCCTTCTTCCGTCTTTCCTCAACCCTCTCCTGACAGTTGTTTCATA
>NC_089793.1:23612823-23685323 GCF_040412425.1 Macrobrachium rosenbergii | reverse complement strand
TATATATATATATATATATATATATATATATATATATATATATATATATATATATATATATATATATATTATTATATATTATTAAAGGACCTCATTCAAACCATCCAGTTTGAATGAGGTCCTTTAGTATTCTACTAATGCACAGAACAATTGTATGTGATAAAGTTAATATATATATATATATATATATATATATATATATATATATATATATATATATATATATATATATATTTACATTCTCCCCAAAGCTACAGGGGAAACAAAGAAATGAACAAAGATAGAATAACGAATAAATTGTGAATTGTCCCAACCTAATATATTGTATCGTTTACATGTTTAAGTTGAATTCCAACTGATCCTAAAAAGTCCCTTCGTTAATTCAAGTACGCCGTGATAAATGGCACCTCTGTCGCGTATACGAATTACCTCTTAAGGGGTTTGCGCCGTAAGTACATCTCACTTGGTGCACTGTAGGCATTACGTTAGGTTCTTTGCAGCGTCCCTTCGGCCCCAAGTAGCCTTGTTGCAACCCCTTTCGTTCCTTTGACTGTACCTTCGTTCATATTCTCTTCCATTTTACTTTCCACCCTATCCTAACAATTGTTTCACAGTGCAACTGCGAGGTTTTCCTCCTGATACACCTTTCAAACGTTTTTACTCACAATTTCCCTTTCAGCGGCGAATGATGTCATGAGTCCCAGCGCTTGGCCTTTGGCCTAAATTTTGTATTTCATTCCGTTTCATTCCAACCATCCTCTCTTCTTACAGTACTTCCCTCTGGTCCCACAAGAAGGGGAAAAAAAGGAAAAAAAAGTTAAATACCGAATCTTTCATTTGGGGCCCTTAGGCTCGTACTGTGCCCTTACGCTCAACGTAGTACACACGGCGCTTCAGCGAAGGTAATGGTCTTATTTGGAGCGAAGTGAGCCTCTAATCGTCTTCGTCTTGCTCATGATTTTCAATCGTTATGATCGTTGTTTGCGGGACTGCAAGAACTGCTGCTACGAGATGTCGACTATTTCAGCTGCTGGCTGTTTCCTGTTCCTGTATCGAAAAGACGGATCTTCAAAGATTTGCAGGGGGGTTGGGGGAGGTTTAGTCTTTCTGAGCCTTCCTGTTTCCCCGCGGTAAGATTCTGGAGACATGAGGAGGTGCTGGCTAGTGAGGATACAGGGATACAGTCCTCGGCTTTTTCTTTATGTATTCATGTTTATGTGTGTTGTGTATGCATGTGTTTGTGGTTAGTCATGTAAATTTTCATTAGTCTATGATAGTTATAATTTGTCTAGTTTTTAATGAGTCATCTTTTTTAGCTTTTAATTCTTGTTTTGAAACAATGGAGGAAAAACAGCTTAAGATTTGAAATTTTTTTTTATAGTTAATTGCTTGTGAGATATTGAGATACGCTTTTATAGATAAGTATCTGTAAATTTAGATATGCAAATATTTCCTTAGGAAATCTATTACTGTAAACGTGAGTAATAAATAATTGACCTTTACGCTTCTGCAGCGTTTATATAAAAAACCTACTGTTGACCTCCTAACCTTTTTGGGTCAAGGTTGAGTCGCCCTCACTACAGAGGTACAGCGATTAGTTCTGAACTCGCATTTAAGTGATACTCTGATGTTTATTGTTCAACGAGAGTCATTGTCAATTGAAGTACGTAGTGAGTAGGTGTTGTAATTACTTGAAATAATCGCTTTGAGAGCACGTTGAGAATGCTCGATTTTCGGTGGCCCGGTGGGTGGGTTCAAAGGCACCATTAAGTCGTTAACAGTGTTTATAACTTTATCCTTCGTCTGCTTGAGAGACAGACAGACAGTCAGTCAGGTCACATGGGTGATCTTACCTTTTTTATTTATTTATTTACTCGTTTTATCTATTTTGGAGTTGGATATGCGCTCTCTCTCTCTCTCTCTCTCTCTCTCTCTCTCATCATCATCATCTGGTAATGGACTTACCCTTACAGGTGTTTATTCTGTGCACAGTGCTAATCACTACAGTGTAAATGTGTTGCATATATATATATATATATATATATATATATATATATATATATATATATATATATATATATATATATATATATATATATATATATATATATATATATATATATATTTACTTATATAATATTTTACACATTTACATATATTTTTATATATATATATATATATTTATATATATATATATATATATATATTTATTATTTTTATATATTTATATATATATATATATATATATATATATATATATTTATATATATATATATATATATATATATATATTTATTATATATATATATATATATATATATATATATATATCACACGCCAACAGGTGAATTTTTTCCTCCTCCTCCCGCTGCTGCTGCCGTTTAGATTTCTATGCAGTTAATGACGCAGGATCTCCGTCATTGAGATTCGGAGGTTTTGAAACGGTGGTTCCTTCAGTTAAGAGAATTCTGGTCATGGAAGAGCTATCGGCCTTCAGACCAAAGCCTGGGAGGAATTGATAATTGCTCTTTTGAGGCCTCGGAAGCTTCTTCTTCTTCTTCTTCTTCGTGTTTATCTTGTGATTTGGCGGAGTTGCTTTCGTGGGTATCCAAGACATAGGTTCCTCTCTTGGGGACGTGGCAGAGATGGACACAGTTTGTCGTTGCTACGATTCTCGGGGAGGATTTGTAATGTAGGGCGGTTATTGTAGGTTTGTTAGGGAGCGCGGGCCTCCTCAATAAAATTTAGATAATTTACGTATGCATTGTTTATTTGTATGTATAGTATATATCTATTTATAGTTATGGTTTTATATATATTATATAATTTATATTGTAATATATAATTATATGTATACATATACAGTATATGTGTGTGTGTGTGTACCAAATTTCATTGCCTAGGTGAAAGAGGCATACTTGATTTTAGGAAAGGCAACACCTCCAGATTCGATCGCAGGTCGTCTAGTTGAGTGTGCGTATGAGAGAGAGAGAGAGAGAGAGAGAGAGAGAGAGAGAGAGAGAGAGAGAGAGAGATTTAAAACTGTAGCAGAGTTCATCTTTTTTATTATAAGGATTATAATGTATGTGTGGTTAAGCGTGTCGATGGTGCCGTAAGGATGGGAAGTCGTAAAGGGGTTTATGGCAGGTCCAGCGGCCCTGTGTCGTGACCTGTAGTCAATGGCCAGCCCTTCCTTACTCTCTCTCTCTCTCTCTCTCTCTCTCTCTCTCTCTCTCTCTCTCTCTCTCTCTCTCTCTCTCGAAATATATCGTACTTCATGCACACACACAGAACAGACCCTAAACGCACTCTCTCTCTCTCTCTCTCTCTCTCTCTCTCTCTCTCTCTCTCTCTCTCTCTCTCACTCTCTCTTCATTTGACGAATTAATTACTGATTTAAAATTTCATTTTTCTTGGCAGGTTTTGTAATACTTTATGCAAATTTAGTATTTATTATATTTGTTATTGTCATGACAAAGAAGTACAATGTTAAAGGTTTTCATAATTAAGTATATATATATATATATATATATATATATATATATATATATATATATATATATATATATATATATAATTTATATAAATAACTAGTGTTGACTTTTACTTGTTTTTATTTTTTGAGTATTACAAAGACTCAGACTGGGAAAACTGCTAAAATATCGATTCGTTCGGCCTTGCTAAGGTTGAAATGAAACGAATCTTGCTATTAATTATTTCAGTAATGAATTGATAACTGGAACTGTAACAAATATCCGTTAATAAATAAACAAATACATATATATATATAATATATATATATATATATATATATATATATATATATATATATATATATATATATATATATATATATATATATATTTATATATATTTATATATTTTTATTTATACTGCTTGCGTTCCATTACACAAATTACAGATCGACATTCGAGGGCCCTTTTCTCATTTTCTGGAGCGTTTTCTGGCCCCACTGATGGCAGCGGGGGGTTCGGGATGGGGAGTAAGTTCCCTGGGGAGGTTGGGGTGCAATATCGTGTTTAGCTGCGGGCGTATATAACGCTAATGAAGGTCACTGACACCTCACTCATTGAAATTCTAATTTAGACAGCTTAGTTACTGAACTTCAGATTGGCACATAAAATTTGCATTTAAATTTAATGTGCATCAGGAGTAATGAAATTAGGTTGCACACTGTAGTTTATTAAATAATAATCTTTTCGCATTACGACGCTTATCACAAAGCATAATTTGTTAGAATGAACTCTGTTGTATAATGAATTCTATTATACAATTGTCATATCTCATGTATATATTGTCATTAATGTATGTAGCAATGATACCTATACTGTCTTGTTACACAGCTTGTAAGTAGTACAGAGCTTGTAAGTAGTGCCCTCACATTACAGTAAAATATGGCATAAATATGCGTCGGCAAATTATTGCATACTTACCGTAAACAGGTTGAAAACAAGTCGACGACCGTAAGTGGAGAACGAATATCCCGGCAACAGATAGATAAATTGTACGAAACAGTGGTAAGGGCTACCAGTATGTCGGTGACTTGTATTCAGTTTGTTTGCAAAGTGTGTGCGATAACTTGCCGACATGTGTTTGTGACATGTTGTACGCACTGTAATGAATCATATTTCGTCCCAGAGAGTTGGAGTACCAGTATGTCGGTGACATGTATTCAGCGTTGTTTTAAAGTGTGCACTAAGTTACCGACATGTTTGTGACATGTGTTACACACTGTAGTAAATCATACTTCGTCCTTGAGAACAGGACTACTGGTATGTCAGTGACTTGTATGCAATTTGTTTACAATGTGTGTGCAACAAGTTAATGACATGTTTATAAGTTCATGACATGTTGTACGCGCTGTAGTGAATCGTATTTCGTCCCTGAGATTGTTTTAGACGTTGAACACATAACCTGAAAAAACATTTCGTCACAGTGTACTTTAGTTTTATTTTATTATCAGCTTAGTTTTAATTTATTATCTGCTTGTACCCAGGAAATGTTTTTTTTTTTTCCTTACCTCTCCACGTATTTTTCCTTTCATCGTCAGCCACACCCTTTGTATACGAATGGAAATCCTCCGAGTTGTCACGAGTCTGACCACACCCTGCCAGGGCATGACTTGGTATGCATATGACCATAATGCTTTCGACATTGTTCACGCAGGGTCGCTGGTCACGTCGGATTTTTTTTTTCTGCTGCGTTATATGTTTGTGTATTTATATCTTTTATTTTTATTTTTGTGTTTATTCTTGATTTTATTTTTCATGTATTAATCTTAATTGTATTTTTAATTGTATGTATTCTTGATTTTACTCTTTATTTTTATGTAATTTTCTTTATTTTTAATTTTTATGTGTTCTTTATTTTTCGTATTCTTTTCTTCGTTGACTTGTTTTGATGGAAAGAAATTACCTTGGCTTAGGAGAAAGTGTTAAGAATACTTTTTTTTTTTTTTTTTTACTTTGGAGGGCATTCCTTTGTCACTGTCCAATTGTGTAATTGGTGTGCGTTGTTTTGTAGTTGTTGTTCAGGGAATATTGGTATTAAACAAAGAAAATTATTCGTGTAATCTTGCTAGTATTTCTGATATGGCAAACACTTTTTCAAGTGGGATGTAAAAATCGACTCAAGTTATGTTAAGAAGTGTGGTAATTTCATGGATATATATATATATATATATATATATATATATATATATATATAATTATGTATAATATATATATATATATATATATATATATATATATATATATATATATATATATATAT
The DNA here is from genome assembly GCF_040412425.1 of Macrobrachium rosenbergii. NCBI lineage: Eukaryota > Metazoa > Arthropoda > Malacostraca > Decapoda > Palaemonidae > Macrobrachium > Macrobrachium rosenbergii. Next base: position 23,679,530 of record NC_089793.1, on the reverse strand, counting down.
ATATATATATATATATATATATATATATATATATATATATATATATATATATTTATCATATATATGTGTGTGTGTGTGTGTGTATGCATTTATCAGTCGCTTGCTCACATACGCATTACGCTCTTTGGTAACTAATTGAAGGATCTGTCATCCGTACAGCATCTCCAGTTGAACTATTTGGGAAGTTTCACTGCCGGGTGTTGGGGGGGGCGGGGCAATATTGTATAAAGGTATAATTTCTCAGTGCGCCAATACTGTCGACTACTGTAATAATTCCCGCCGTTCAAGGCGGTAACGCATTTTGTTAAGGCTGTTATTGAAATGTTTTGAAAATTCTCTCTCTCTCTCTCCTATCCGGAATAAATAATTCTCTCTCTCTCTCTCTCTCTCTCTCTCTCTCTCTCTCTTTAGCGCGAGTTTAGCGAGGAAGGTCCGTACCCCCGAACCACTCCGCTAACTCAGAGTTTTAGCATTTCATTGCCTTATAAAGTGTCCTTTTATTGCCCAGGGTGGTCCCTGATATGGGCCTTCCCCCTCCCCCCCTTCCTCTTCTCTTTTATGTTGTTGTTCGAAAAATGGACGCCCCCCTTCCGCCCTCCCCTTCCGTCCCCTCCCCTCCCCTCTTCAATTCCCGGGGTTGGGGGGAGATAGGTTGTTTAGTTTGTCACTGCATGTTTTTTTTTTTTTTTTTTTTTTTATTATCGAGGAACTTTATTTTGGATTTACGCAGTTTGAGCTGTAAGGTATTTACGTGAAATATTTATATTTACTTACTAAGATAAACGTTACTTTACGTTTATTTCGGCAGTGTTAAGCATCTTGGCTTTAAAGAAAAAATTTGTGGTTTCCTCGTAATATTGAAAAGTCTGAGAGGTTTATGAAAAAGGGTGACACCAGTTGGCTTCTGTGAATCAGAAATTTACTTCTCTTCCACACGTGATTGCGTGCTGAATACTTCTGTATACGTGTGTATGTGTATATATATATATATGTATGTATATATATATATATATGTATGTATGTATATATATACACATATATATCTAACTGAATCACGAAAATATGGAACGTGATGAATATATATAAATAAAGACAAAATTCACGAAGGAAAGAGAAACAATGTAGTGCTGCAAGGCCTTTCGACTTGTAGTCCTTTACTTAGCAGACTGAAGAAATATAAAAATAGCTTCACAGAGAAAGCTCGTATAAATGACGGGTGGGGATTACAAAGGAAAAAAATACGTACCGGGAATCTAACGTAATTGGAGAATTAGCAGACCTACTAAAGCAGGGTTGATATTTAAGAGATTTTAGAAAGGATTAGGCTCAGCGGCTCAGAAGCAGGGGCACACAGTAGAATATATATATATATATATATATATATATATATATATATATATATATATATATATATATATATATATATATATATATGTATGTATGTGTGTATATACAGTATATGTGTGTGTATGTATATAATTACTGTATATATATTTATGCGTGTTTATAAATATATATGTATATATATTTTTTCCTTCCTTTCAAGAACAAGTATCGTACCAAATCGACCAGTCAGCTGAGAGAGAATCGCGTTTTCAATTTACCACCGGACGCGAATTTGACGTGGTATTAAGAAAAAAAAACCGGAACATTTAATCCTTAATGTCCCGACCGTATAATTTTTGGGGGGGAGACGGGTCTGCGTATGTTCAAGTTCGATATTAAGAGCGGGAGCAATCCCCCACCCCCACCCACCCCGGAAAATGTCGTTTAGAGAGAGGACCCTGTAATCACGAAAGCGAAGTGGGCTCTTTGTGTGTGTTGCATTGCGCCTGCGCCGCGCCTCCTCAGCGGTAATCAAGCGAAGCCATAAAACTGGTCGAGAAAGGCCAAGAATTACCTTTGGAAAGTCGAGGAATGAGGAGACAAAAAAAAAAAAAAAAAAAAAAAAAAAAAAGAATAAAAATAAAATACGATAAAAAACGGAATAGAAGCAGATGGAAGAAATTAGTTTTATCTCTTGTTGTTGTTTTGCTGTTCTATAATTATCGGGGAATGAGGAGAAAAAAAAAAGAGCGAAAGAGAATAAAAATAAAATGCGATAAAAAACGAAATAGAAGAAGACGGAAGAAATCAGTTATTCCTGTACCTGTTTCTCAATTTTTTATTTCTTTCGCATTGTCGGTCTTGTATACTGTCTAGCACGTGGCTTAATATTTTATTTATTTTAATTTTTAATATGGATTGATAGTTTGTTTAAGCAATTTTTTACAGCAGGAATTCCTTTTTTATTTGAAATTGGGAAAAAAAATGTTTGATTTAAATTTTTGATATGGCTTGATAGCTTTTTAAATAATTTTTTTTTCACTTGAAATTCCTCTTCTGTTTTATTTTGAACAAGGCTCAATAGTTTTTATATTTTTTTTACTCGGTGTCAAAATAATTTTTTTGTCTGATTTTCATTTTTGATATGGCAAGGGAGATTTTGAAATAATTTTTTTTCACCAGAAATTCCTTTTCTATTTTATTTTGGACAAGGCTCAATGCGACAGTTTCTGTGTTTTTTTTTATTGTCAAAATTATTTCTCCTTTCATTTTAATTGTAATATGGCTTGATACTTTTTTAAATATTTCTTTTTCACTTTAAATTCCTTTTGTGTTTTATTTTTAACAAGGCTCGATAGTTTCTATATTGTTTTACTTGGTGTCAAATTAATTTTTTTCTTGATTTCCATTTTTGATATAGCTTTACAATTAAAAATTTTTTTTTACTAGAAATTCCTTTTCTGTTTCATTTTGAACAAGTCTCGATAGTTTCTGTATATTTTTCACTTGTCAAAGTTATTTTTATCTTGATTTTCCTTTTTAATATGGTTAGATAATTTTTACATATTTTTTTTCACTTAAAATTCCTTTTCTGTTTGCTGTTTTAACAAGGCTCGATAGTTTCTATATATATATATATATATATTTATATATATATATATATATATATATATATATATATATATATATATATATATAAAGGTATATATATTTTAACACGGTGCCAAGAATTTCTTCATTTTCACCAGTTTGAGATTATGATAAAAAAAATTTTCTATCTCTGGTTTTAATATTTATTTTTTCCATTAGAAAATCAGCTAACCGTATAAACGCATCGATAATCATAATTCGTCGTATCAGTTCACGTCAAGATGTCGAAAATGTATATACGAGCGGCCTGACAGTAATTGTTAATCGTTAATTGAACTGTCATGGGGATTAAAAGGTCATAATTATTCATTTTTACTTTTTTACTAACATTTTCAGCTGGTAATTTCGTTTTCTGGTCAGTCGTTGGGATAATACATGAAAACCCGTAACGTGTTTTGTCTTTATCGGTGCATTTAAGCAGTGTTTACTCGTAATTATTATTATTATTATTATTATTATTATTATTATTATTATTATTCAGAAGATGAACCCTATTCATACGAAACAAGCCCACCACCGGCTGATGAAGAGTTAGAGGAATTTATTTATGGTGATAGAAATTCATTTCTCGCTATAATGTGGTTCGGATTCCACAATAAGCTGTAGGTCCCGTTGCTAAGTAACCAATTGGTTCTTAGCCACGTAAAATAAGTCTAATCCTTCGGGCCAGCCCTAGGAGAGCTGTTAATCAGCTCAGTGGTGTGGTAAAACTAAGGTATACTTAACTTAACAGGGGCCAATGACTTGAAATTCAAGCTTCCAGAGAACAAGGTGTTCATTTGAAAGAAGTAAACGAAGAAATACAGAAAGAAAGAAGAGAACAGTTATTAGAAAAAAGAAAAATAGATGAACAAATTAATAAAAAAATAGATTAAAATGTAAAAATTATCAAAACGCAAGGAGAATTGTTTTAGGAGGAGTAATGCGTTGCATCTTCTCTTGAACTTTTGAAGTTCTGTTGTGCAACATCCTCAGACAGACTGTTTAAGTGGAATTTGAATTCACGGGCAACGTTTTCATTAGAGATATTTATCATGTTGCATCTTCCCAGTTTATCAGCGCTCTCCAATTTATCAGCGAGAATCCTTAATGAGAAAGATTGGAGAGACTCAGCGGTAGGAAAAGTTAATTGAGTACTATAGAAAATTATATCACGGTCAAATAACCGTGTGTTTTTCAATGATACATTTTTATGTCCATTTTATTCTAGCAGTGGTTTTTAGTTAATTTTACCATTATTTTATTTTGTTAGTTGATTACTTCAGTAAGAAAGTACGAACTCATAACATAAAAAAAGAAGAATATCCATAATTATATATATATATATATATATATATATATATATATATATATATATATATATAGATATATATATAGAGAGAGAGAGAGAGAGAGAGAGAGAGAGAGAGAGAGAGAGAGAGAGAGAGAGAGGAGGTGTGTGGGTTTTTTTTCCCCCATTTTAAGTTTATTGCAATTGCGCTTAAGCTTTGCAGTTTAAGCTTTGCTGTGTCATGAGTGGAGTGGCAAATGTCAGTCCAGAATTAATGATGAAAAGGGTTATTGTCATTTTGTCAAGGTCGATGACTTTAGTAATGTGTGCCAATATCAACGTGTGTTCTTGAAAGTTGGCGAGTTTGAAAGTATTTCGGGGGGGGGGGGGCGGGTTAGTGCCGTCAGTGCACCTCACGCAGTCCACTATAGGCATTACTTAGAAGGTCTCTGCAGCGTCCCTTCGGCCCTTAGCTGCAACCACTTTCATTCCTTTTACTGTCCCTCCATTCATATTACCTATCTTACCATCTTGCTTTTCACCCTCTTCTAACAAATGTTTCATAGTGCAGCTGCGAGGTTGTCCTCCTGTTACACCTTTATAAAACCTTCTATACTCTCAGTGTCCCTTTGAGCACTGAATGACCTCATAGGTCCCAGCGATTGGCCTTTGGCCTTAATTTTATATTCCAGTTCCAATTTAAAAGTATTCCCGAATTCTCAAGATACGTCATTTCAGTATGAAGCCCAGTTTTTGAGCCGTGAACAGATTGCAAAGGAAATAATTGTTGTAATGATATCCATTGTTTTAACCAACTACGCGAATGAGTTATTAAATAGACACGCATTGTAACCTCCTCCTCTGTAACGCCATTGACGTTTTGTATACAGCCCAATTAAGGGGAGTTTCCTGGAACTGAACAGCATCGTAATTGGGGAACACTTCCTCTTACCTTTCTTCTCAAAAGGCTAAATTATAACCTTACGAGTTAGGGGAAGATTGGTGTATATAGTCTGGGTTAATGTATGGTACTTCCTTCCTTCCTTCCATCGACTTTAGGAAATTGCTGTATACTTAGAGAATTATACACCTCAAGGATTATGAACTTGAATTTTGGGAACCATCCTGGAATATAACATATTTCGTCTTTTACACCTGAAGGATTTTTAACCCGACTGTCGGGAACCAGACTCTAATATAACGTAATTTTTTCTAATACACCTCAAGAATTATTAACCCGACTGTCGGGAACCGAACTTGAATATAACATATTTTGTCTCGACCATGGCTACTTATAAGTGCACTATTTTGAAGGGGGCGGGTGAGGGGTAGGAGGAAGGGAGGAGGGGGACTCAGAGGAAGAAGATTAACCCGACTGTCGGGAAACAAACTTAATGTAACATATTTCGTCTCGATCATGGCTGCTTATTAGTACACTATTTAGGGGGTGGGGGTGGAGGGGAGGAAGGGGAAGGGAGGGGGAGAATCAGAGATACAGATTAGTTCCCACGAAACGACACATCATGAATCCGTTAATGGGGCGTTATCGAAGGGATTAAGCATCTACCAAGACGTGATATCCTACGAAGGGTAGCAGAGAGAGAGAGAGAGAGATAGAGAGAAATCTTTACTATGACTCGGTTAATGGCTATTAATGGCTATTATTACCTTACGGGTTAAGAAGAGAGAGAGAGAGAGAGAGAGAGAGAGAGAGAGAGAGAGAGATCTTTACTATGACTTCAGTTAAAGGATACTGTTACCCTATGGGCCTTGGAGTCTCATCTGCAGAGTCGCGTGAAATCGCCCTTAGAGATTTATGAATAAAATAATGACGCCCTGCCGGTTCTCACGATGCTTATAGAGAGAAGGCTATGTGGTTAAACGCATGTCTACCCATAAGCCATAAGCCACAGGGGTTTGTGTGTGTGTGTATAGTTAATAAGGGTGTAAAGCGGATTATTATTTATACATATATATTGTATATATATGCCCGTGTTTGAGCCTATGACAACAAATGGCAGGTGCGGTGCTCTGTTTGACAATTTGTCCGTGTTGGGCCTGTAATCTGACGTGTTTCTTAATTGTGTGTATGTATATATATATTATATTTATATGCATTATATATATATATATATATATATATATATATATATATATATATATATATATATATATATATATATATATATATATATATACATACATACATAGGTGCATGTAGGCGCACTATTGGCTGTGGAAAATGAAAATCATGGTAAATCAAAAAATCAGTATTGGAGTATTGAGAGAGAGAGAGAGAGAGAGAGAGAGAGAGAGAGAGAGACTCTGCTTGACTAATTACAAACCCAGGCACCTTAGCTTGAACCATTATTATTATTTTATCAGGCAGGTGTTCCCCACCTGTGCTAAAGCAGAATTGAATCACTGCATTTAACCATAATTTTTTCAGTTTTATAAGAAGTTAGACATCCATATAAGTTCTTCAAAACACTGATTACTAAAAGCTGAATGAAATGAGATTATAGAGAATAAAAACAAGTAATCACTCGGGAGGTGGGCAAGTGTCCAGTAGATGGGGGCATTAATATGCATCTCTCATACCATCGGTCGTAACGCAGTACGTACAAAAATCGTAGAATCTAAGCGTGGTTCAAGTTATTAAGCGCTTGTTTATATGATTCTCTCTCTCTCTCTCTCTCTCTCTCTCTCTCTCTCTCTCTCTCTCTCTCTCTCTCTCACTCTCTCTCACATCGTAGAATCTAAATGGTTCAGTGGTTCAAGTTATTAAGCGGTTGTTTAAGTTTCTCTCTCTCTCTCTCTCTCTCTCACACACACACACACACACACACACACACACACACACACACACACACACACACACACACACACACACGTCGTCAGGCGCCCACCTTCATAAGTACTGTTTAAGCGACTTCACGCCAAATATTTATCCAGCGTAAAGAGGGCGAGAATAGTCCCTAATATTAAGGCATTTCGCCGTGAAAACTATTGCATGCTCTCGCTGGTTTGAGTAAGTACTGACGGTGGGACGTACTCCTCTTCTGATTTTTCTGTTCGAGAGAGAGAGAGAGAGAGAGAGAGAGAGAGAGAGAGAACAACCGCTTGATAACTTTAAGCACCCTTAGATCCTACGATATGTGTGTGTGTGCAAGAGAGAGAGAGAGAAAGAGCGAGAGAGAGTATTTAATAACTTCAAACACGCTTAGATTCTACGATTTGATGTTGTGTGAGAGAGAGAGATAGAGAGAGAGAGAGAGAGAGAGAGAGGGAGGGTGTGCGCGAGCGACAAGGTTGCATGGTTAATGTAATGAATTATTAAAGCTCCATAAATGAGGTTCTCATCGCTGTAATCCGACCTCTAATTACAGGAACCCGTCATGAAACGAGGATGTAATTGGCCTCCTGACGGAGAGGTGCAATGCCGGTGTTTCTGCCGAGTTATGGGCGCTAATAGCAACAGGGTGTTGGTTAATGGTGGGCTGGGAAAAAAGTCTCTCTCTCTCTCTCTCTCTCTCTCTCTCTCTCTCTCTCTCTCTCTCTCTCTCTCTCTCTCTCTCTCACACAAATCGTTGAATCTAAGCGTGGTTAAAGTTATGAAGCGGTTCTTTCTCTCTCTCTCTCTCTCTCTCTCTCTCTCTCTCTCTCTCTCTCTCTCTCTCTCTCTCTCTCTCTCTGCGTGTAAGATTTTCAGTTTCAAAATACGCCTAGAATATGCTTATTACGGAAAAACCTCAGATGACCCTCTCTCTCTCTCTCTCTCTCTCTCTCTCTCTCTCTCTCTCTCTCTCTCTCTCTCTCTCTCTCTCTCTCTCTCTCCAGTTTTTAAAGTACGTTTAGAATACCAATATTTCCGGAAAACTTCAAAAGGCCTCGGTCAAAGTACCTTTGATATTTTTCCATATCTCCGAAATTGTTCGTCTTGGCGGAAAATTTTTTCGTACATCTTATATCAAGGAATTTTCATTCTATTTATTAATTTTGTTTTACTTCCTGTCTGTTACAAGAAGTCACCGATACGGATGACGAAAAAAATTTTGACTGAATTTTATTAGTCATAATTTAGCTTTCCCTCGAAGGATATTATGATGTATATTATTATCATATATTAGAAAGGTCCATTTCCGTGCAAAAAAATTTTTTTCTTTAGCAATTACTGGTCCTTCAGTGTTAGAGTATTATTTTATATAATCTTGTATTAGAATGTATTTTTTTTATATGTATAATCTTGTATTCATTCCTTACTGAACGACTTGTTTTACCATTACTTGAGACGTGGAAGCATGTAGTATTATCTCTCGTCGACGAAACATTCCCTAATCCCGTTTCTTAACAGAGGAAAATATCAAAGTATTAAATATTAAAAGGGGGGGAAATATTAAAATGTGTTTTTCCTCGCAGCGTAATCGTTTAATGATAACTGACATAGAGTTTTCCTAATTTTTACCCAAACAATTTTTCCATTTATTTATCTATTTTTTTCTCCTTAGCGCCGCTCTCCACTCATGTAATTTTCCGTCGTAAATATGCTGGTAGATTTCCTTCCATGGCACTAATATCCTTTGTGTTATCTCATTATTGTTTTTGTTAAGCATGCAACTTTTGTTAACCCTTTCATTGAAAAAAAAATTAGTCTTTACTAGAGACCATTTTATGAACCCAGTTATAATTATGTTGTTTGTTTTAATCTTCTGCCTTTTAACTAATATTATTCATCTCTTATTTTATTATGCTTAAACGTCTCCAGTATTAATTTTCTCTTTTTATTAACACTCATCACTTATTTTATACTTAAATGTCTCCGGTGTTAATCCTTTGCCTTTTTATTAACATTATATTTATCGCTTATCATAATTTCGAAAGCCCGACTATTCTGCAATTCCGTTGTGTGTGTGTTTTTTTTTTTATTTTTTTTTTTTTTGCTTGTTAGTAAGACGTTTTATTGTATCTAAAGATTTAACGTTAACATTATTCATCACGTATTACACTTAATGTCTCCAGCAATTTTGAAAATCCAATTATTCCGCAATTTTAGGTTTTGTGTGTGTGTGTGTGTTCGTCTTTTGTTTTAAGTTAGTAAGACGTTTTACGTTTTATTATATCTAAGGATTTAGCGTTAACATTATTCTTCACGTATTATACTTACGTCTCCAGTAATTTTGGAAGTCCAACTATTCCGCAATTTTCCGTTTTGTGTGTGCTTGTCTTGTTTTTTTTTCTAGTTAGTAAGACTTTTGTTATTTCTAAAGATTTACCCTTAACATTATTCATCAAGTATACTTAATGTCTCCAGTAATTTTGAAAACCCCACTATTCCGCAGTATTAACTTTGTGTGTGTGTGTGTGTGTGTGTTTTGGTAAGATGCGTTTTTTTTTTTTCAAGGCGCTTTATTATATCAAAGGATTTAGCATAATTGCCCCCGAAGCCGCAACAAACTTGGACAGGAACAGCGATTTCGCCGCGTCTTTTAAAAATCCATGATTTATAGATATTCGCGCTGTCGACGAGCATGAAATTACAGCGTAACACGGTGGGGGTTTGGCCGAGGGAAGAAGGAATGCAAAATTAAGCTCAGTGAAATTGGCGCATTAGCCTCGTCTCAACAAGCCATTGAGGATCATTATATGTCTTCATTCGCGAAGGGAGGTTTGTCACAAACACGTGCGCGCCGCGTACGATGTACCCAGGACCCACTAAGACTTTATCTTTTTGGTGGGTCCTAATGTACCTCCGATACTTGGTTAATGCTTTACTCGATCAACGTTTCATGTTTATTGCGCCTGCGCGGTATTCATTTTTACTGGTGGGTTTAATTATCATCATGACGGGTAGTGGATTCATTCAACTGAATAGTGATGTGGGTGAGTGGGTTTTTGGGGGGAAGGGGTTGGTCCTTCTCCTCGCGAATCCGAATTCTTTTGGTTCATTTACATTTAACTTAATCTTGAAGTTTATGTGGCTGGGAGCCGTGATATGATTGCGTTATTAGTCCTTGTAGTTTTACCCATGTTACATCTTTCTCTTAAGAAGTGCTAAGTGGTTTAAAAAATATATATACACGTAAAATGTGTCAGTATGTGTATATATACATATATATATATATATATATATATATATATATATATATATATATATATATATATATATATATACATACATACATACATACATACATACATACATAATATATGTTTACATGTACGTATTTCTGTCTGTAGGCAGTACACGATGCACTGAGTTCTTTACGTACACGAGATAAAAAAAAAAAATTGTCCTTGCGGGAAAAGTGCCAGTATAGCAAGTTTTTCATTAGTCGTAGTAGCAGGCACATTTAGCCTTCAAACGTTGCCAACATGCTTCTGAGCAGTTAAAAGTTTGGCCGGATTTACTGGCAGAAAACAATTATTGTTGTTATTTTTCTTCTATCTGACTTTCCACACTCTCCTAACAATTGTTTCATAGCGCAACTGCGAGATTTTCCTCCTGTTACACCTTTCATACCTTCTTACTGGCAGTTTCCCTTTCAGAGCTGAATGACCTTATAGGTCCCAGCCCTTGGCCTTTGGCCTAGATTCTTTATTCCTTCGTCCTTTCACACTCGGACTGTGGAACAGCCTCCCTGAGGATGTTGTGCAATTAGAACCTCGAAAGTTCAAGCGAAGATGCGATGCATTACTACTCTAAAACAGTTCTTGTGTTTTAATAACTTATTTATAATTTTATCTATTTATCTATTAATTTATTAATTAATCTTTTCCTTTTGTAATAACCGATATCTTCTTTTTGTATTTCCTATTATCTTCTGTATTTTCTTTCGAATGAACACTATATTCTTTGGAAGCTTGAATTTCAAGTCAGTGGGCCCTGTGGGCTTGTTCCATATTACTGTTACAGGTTTCAGCTTCTGAATAATAATAATAATAATAATAATAATAAATAATAATAATAATAATAATAATGATAATGGTGAAGAAATCCACATGGGTGTAGGTGTAAATATATAATTAAAAAAATAGATATACTGTATATATTTACACCTATACCATTGTGGATTTCTTCACCATTATAGTGACTCATGCTGTTATGAGGTTTTTATGAATAATAATAATAATAATAATAATAATAATAATAATTTTATGTAATTGGAATAAATGGGACTCCGCTCGTAATTGTTACTGAGTAATGACGTAGTTTTTCCCCTCATTTCGTTTGTATTTTGTGTGTGTGTTTTTTTTTAATGCAGAGAAAATGACTGGTTCATTTTCTCTTACTTGTTTCGCCTTTGAAGTACTCTGTTAAGTACAGGGTAATTTTGCAGAATTGTTTTCCCTATAAATATATCACGTACTTTTTATCATTTAACTTCAAGAACTAAAATTTATGTACTACGACTTAGTAATTTCACTTGGTAGCAAATTCTTACTAGTTAGTAATTGCGTTCCTTTATATTTCGTAAAACTTAAAAAAAAATTTATGCTTAAGGGGTGTTTTAATCCCTGCTAAACTCATGCTGGTTAATTACATTTCTTAATATTTCCTAAAACTTGTTCTTTTTTCATTTTTTTCCTAAGAGATGTTTAAGCATTGCCAAATTCATACTAGTTGTTTACTTTGTATTTCCTAAACCTTTTTCTTTTTCCTAAGTGGTGTTTTAAGCTTTGCTAAAGTTTATACTAATTAATTACATTCCTTTATATTTCGTAAACAAATTTTTTTAGTTTTTTTCCAAGAGGTGTTTTAAGCCTTGCTATTAGGATGAGTGAAGCTAAATGGTTGACATTTTAAGATTGATAAACAAATAATGATTGATTTGATTGTTTGGACGCGAAATAGGCCATTGGGTTTTACGGAATTTCATCTTAAACCTTGGAACTTCAAAAGTTCAAGCGAAGATGTAATGCATTACTACCCTAATACAATTCTCCTTGTTTTTCTAATAATTTACTTATACTTTATAATTTTATTTATTAATTTATTTTATTTTTTATTTTTTAATAAGTGATCTCCAGTGACTTGATATTCAAGCTTCCAAAGAATATGGAATTCATTAGAAAGATTTTGCCGATAGAAGAAAACAAAAATAATGAAACCATTAACACAAATTTTGTCAGTCCTTATTAACACTCCTTTCTCCATAATGTCTTAGTTTCACTCATTTATTCCCCCATTTATCTGGAGCCTTTTTCCTTCCCATCTTCCGTAGAATAAGCAACATGTACCACCCATGAGTTTCTGAGGATGATAAGAGTACAGGGTCCTCCCGATTAATGTCCTGGTGTAATTACTTATGACGTGAAATCCATATGGTAGAGTATCCAGAAAAGGCAATACATATACATTTAGTGAGTTTTTTGTACGGCCTCAAGGAAAACATTATACATACATATATATATGTATATATATACATTATATATATATATATATATATATATATATATATATATATATTTATATATATATATATATATATATATATATATATATATTGTGTACAGTATAATGTTTGTCATGATAAAAAAACTCAATAAAAAACTCAATAAATATATATATATATATATATATATATAATATATATATATATATATATATATAAAACTCACTAAATTTATGTTTATATATATATATATATATATATATATATATATATATAAAAATATCACTATATATTATATATATATAATATACACACAGTATATAAATTTAGTGAGTTTTTCTTACAGCCTCAAAGGCAAACACGCTTCATCAATACATATATATACATTTAGTAAGTTTTTTTTTACAGCCTCAGGGCAATCACACTCCAAGGCATGAAGACCTTAAACTATTATTAAATAATAACTGTAGACATTTAGACACTTTATTGTAGACCTTTTTATTAACCTGGTGGAATGTGTGACTATTTTTTTATGGAATATTCTTTTATGATCATAAAAGTTGTTGGTGGTTAATTCTGTATTATGGGGGAGTTTGGTAACATCACTGTTATACTGTAATAGTAATGTTGTGTTTGTTTTTTTGTCTCTTCCCCACCAGGGAGAACCACTGCGAGGTCGAACGCAGGTGTGTTTCTCTCTTTATGTTGATTTACCTGTAATTTAAGGTCTCCCCCCCCTCTCTCTCTCTCCTTCCTCCTCCTGCCTCTCCCTCCCTTCCATGAACCCTACTGCCTCCCCACCCTCTCTCTTCCCAAACCTCATAAACCCACTTCTAAACCCTTTTCTCACTCCTCCCCCCCCTCCCCCAAATTTGTTTAGTCCAATTGTAGTCCAGAAAAAGGGGGGAGAGGGTTCTTGTGACTGTGATGCATTTCTTGAGGTAATTCTTTGGAACCATAGAAATGTCTCTTTTGGGGGTGTGTGTTTTTGTGTTTTGTGATTCCCATTACTGGTGTTTTCCTTTTCCTTCTCTTTCTTTCTCTCTCTCTCTCTCTCTCATTTGTTTGCATGATTTCTTTGATGGATGTGTGTGTGTGTGTGTGTGTATGTGTAGCTGTTATTGATGTTACCTAATAATGCACGATAGAATGTAGTTTGGTGTGTGATCCATTCAGTTAGTTGACAGGTAGGTTTCCCCTGGTTGATTTTTCAAGTTTTGGAAGAGAATATTTTGGTAGTTTATAAATTGGTTCGTGTAATGAGAGCCAAGTAGATTAAACTATAAGTGGAAGGGTCACCACCTTCCATTTTTCGAGCAATAGGACCGTGGTTTTATCCCCGATAGATTTTTCAAGTCTTGGAAGAGAAAATGTTCGTAGTTTAGAAAGTGGTTCGTCCGATGGGAGCCAAGTAAATTGAAATGTAAGTGGATGAGGACACCATCTTCAGTTTCTCGAATAGCATGACCCAACATAAGTGAGAAGTTGCTGAAACCCCTCTCCTTTGTAGGAGTCCTTTCTTCTTTTCTTTTTTCTGTGTATCCCTTTTACCTCCTCTTACTTCTTTCTAATGAACCTCATATTCTTTGAAAGCTGGAATTTCTTGAATTGTAAGTCAATGGCCCCTATGGTGGGCTTGTTTCATATGAATAGGGTTAGGGTTCATCCTCTGGATAATATTAAATAAAATGGAAGGACTTCTTCTTCGTCTTCAGGTGATAAAGAGACCAAGTTTTTGAGTGCATTTTCCAAGCACGATTTGATAATTACTTCATGACTTTTCTGGTCTTTGGTTCGTTGTAAGGGTCTCCTTGGTTTCACATCGCGCCGAGTGGGAAGAGGTTTTGATCTAGAGAAAACTGTCTGTCTTCTTGAGGTAGTTGCATTAGTTTCAAATCCAAGGTGGAAGATTTCTGAAAGGTTTTTGGAAATGTATAATATTTATAGGCTAGTGTTTTTTTTATTTCTGAACAGTCGTATTAAATGCTATTTTTTCAAGAGAGAATTATTTCTTTTTTTAGCAAGCCTCAGTGGGCTGAAATAATGTTGCCACAAATAATCTGTACTGATAAATAATTGACACTCTTCTCCACTTTCACCAAAGCTCGTGGTCATTTGTTTAAATTCGCATGGAAGCGTTCTCTCAATAAAGGAGAAGAATATTATAAACTAGCCAATAAGAACATCAGTACAGGAATCCCTGTGGTTAGGGGGTTGGGGTGAGGAAAGGGTGGGGGGAGATGGTGTCATTTAAATAGTCTCAGTTCGCATTTACTGTACAGTGAGATTCAAAGGCTGGTAATAGTTTTTTTCAACAGGTGTGGGATATGGCTTGTTAATCAGCTAGTCTCTCTCTCTCTCTCTCTCTCTCTCTCTCTCTCTCTCTCTCTCTCTCTCTCTCTCTCTCTGTATGGAAGAATCTACTAATTATGTAGTTTAGACTACCAATTACTTGCTCTCTCTCTCTCTCTCTCTCTCTCTCTCTCTCTCTCTCTCTCTCTCTCTCTCTCTCTCTCTCTGTATGGAAGAATCTACTAATCATGTAGTTTTAGATTATACCATTTACTCTCTCTCTCTCTCTCTCTCTCTCTCTCTCTCTCTCTCTCTCTCTCTCTCTCTCTCTCTCTCTCTGTATGGAAGAATCAGCTAATCATGTAGGTTTAGATTCTGCTAGCAATTATTATCTCTCTCTCTCTCTCTCTCTCTCTCTCTCTCTCTCTCTCTCTCTCTCTCTCTCTCTCTCAGTAGGCTTGAAAATTATGCAGTAGGTGGGTGTGTACCTTTCATATACCTCTCTTCCATCTTATATATTGAGTGTCCTGCCAAATATGTTACACAAGAATGTAGTGTATTTTCTCTTCCTCACACAGCCCAATTTGAAGTTTCTTTCATTTGTATGTTATTAGGGAATATCGGGGCTGTGTGTGTGTGTGTGTGTACGGTGTCGGTTGATTGATTGATGGTGACTAAAACTGGCGTCACAACATCTAGGTGTACTGTTTTATTAAGGTGAAGGTGGTGATCGGCTTATGCATGCAGTATCAGGTATTAGGTTACGGAGATTAATTAGTCAGTCATGAAAATTAATTTTCGTGCATGGTGAAATTGCATCCCCATTCGGGCAAGGGAAGAGGATTTTAATGTTGGTGAAGGTGCATGGATTGTTATTGTTACAATCTTTAAAAGTAGTTCGTAGGAGGGGCAAGATTGTTACGTGGATGGGTTCATTACAATTGGCATTGCATGTAATTGTTTTAAGATTCGATGTTAATGGGTCTTCCTCCTATTGTGAATGCTGTTAATTGTAGTAAAAAGCGATTGCATTGAAAACTCTCATTCTTCGTGTATTTTTTGTTTTAGTTTTTGTTTTGTTTACGTTTTAGTTTAGTCCCCCTTTTTTGTATGATGATGTTGATGTATTATTATTGTTGTTGGTGTTGTACCCTTGAATGTTTCAAAGTTCTTTTTTTTTTTTCTTTACGTTTAGAAAGAACCCGTTGATGTTGTACCCTTGAATGTTTGAAAGCTTCTCTGTTTTGTAACTATGTTTAGAAAGAACGAGTTGATGTTCTCGCCCCCTGTCCCCGCTTATATGGTGTCATGAAATGAAGAAATGATGATTTTCAATGAATTCATTACAATTCTTTATTAGGGAGTAAAATTATGTTTTTTGTACGCTTGTCCAGAAGACGGATTCTATTCATATACCCTTCTTCATTAATAATGCTAATGTGCTCCAACTCATAATTCAGATGTGTAATTATCTGTAATTTTAAGTTATTTATTTCCTATGTTTAAAAAAAATGATAACGTTAAAGTGTCATATTAGTCAATATGCAATGCCCATTTTAGTGGTGATACTATTACATTTTTTTCACAAGGTTTGGCTGTAATTTGGATAGAGAATGAATGGAAAGCTTTTGAAATGGAAAGCCATATAAATAACTATACGTGCATTCATAAAAAAACTCTTTGATTATACGATATCTAATTAATTATTTTAATCATGTCCATTTCCGCCAGGTATGGCAAATGTTCATCATTGTTTTTATTTATTTTGGTTTAAAGATATCTGCTGAGTAAATAATCCAGTTAATAGTTAAATCACATGATATATCCAACTATAGGTGAACAGGGAATGTTACATAGCTGTTACGTAATCACGGATTTTAGTATAATCATATACGGACTTACAACATATGAGATAGATGACCTCAGTATCACGTTCAGTCATCGGGATGATGACCTTTTAGTCGCCCAGAAGAATCTCAAAAAGTTTAGTGGGATTTGACAACTAAGACGAATGTCCTTTTGATCCATTGCGAAATTAGCTTATATAAAATGTTTCTAGAAGTGAATACCAGCATATGAATAGATATATTTACTGTTTTTTTTTACATGAATAGATATATTTACTTTTTTACATGAATAGATGTATTTACTGTTTTTGTATATAGATGCCTAGTTTAATTAAGTTTTCGAGTTGAGAATTAGTTGCCCAGAGGAATCTCAGATGAAAGTTTTGGTGGGATTTAAAACGTGGTGCTAGAAGTGAATGCTAATGTATGAATATATTTATTTACTGTTTTTTTTTTTTTTTTTTTTTAATATATGGATGCGTAGTTTAACGTAAGTTTCCGAGTTGAGAATTAGGTTTGACCAGAGAAATCTCAGAAAAGTTTCGTGTGAATTGAAGTGAATGCCAGATTATGAATAGATATATTTGGTTTTTTTTATTTAACTTAGATGTCCAGTTTATATTTATTTACTGTACTGTTTTTTATATATATACAGTAGATGCCTAGTTTAGTTAAAGAGAAGAATTTTACTTAGAGTCTTACTGACATCTTGTGCTGTTCCCCCAGGGAAAACCACTGCGAGATCGAGAGACGGAGGCGCAACAAGATGACGGCGTATATCGCTGAACTCAGCGATATGGTCCCTACCTGCTCGGCGTTAGCGCGCAAACCCGACAAGCTGACGATCCTACGCATGGCCGTAGCACACATGAAGGCTCTGCGCGGTTAGTAAATTCTCTGTGCTTCTTCGTTTTTCTTTCTAGCTGAATTTTTTAAACCTTTTTAATACCTTTTTTTCTTTATTTTCAAGCTATGTTTTCCGTTTATCTATCCTGCAATTTTGTTTTTAATTTAATCTTCCATAAATTATTGTTTATTTATTTTTATTTACATTTCGTCTAATTACACTTTCATCATTTATATCTTTTTATCTATTTTTTTTTTTAAGTTTACAATACACTTCGATGTCTCTATCGTTTTCTCTCGTTGTTTTTACCGTCTGTTAAGGAATTTTGGTTAATTTCATGTTAATGTCAGTTTGCAGGTGCCAGATAGCTAATTTGAAATGATAATGCTTCAGTTGTAAAGAGTTTGTCTTTCCTTATTTAGGGTGGTTGGATGAGGGCCTTTTATTTCACACCTGTAGAAATTAGTCCTCACTATACATATATATATATATATATATATATATATATATATATATATATATATATATATATATATTTTTATATAATATATATATTATATAATATATATATTTATATACATAATTTATATATATGTATGTATATTATATATATATATATATATATTATATAAGTATATATATATATATATATATATATATATATTATATAGACGTACATAATGTGCTTGCTCTCAGTACTTGATAACAAAAGTCCTGCAATCACACAGCAAAAGTACAGCTTCCTATAATTTTCCCGCTTCCCTCTCGAGCTGTTTTTATTTATTTATAGTTTATTTTTAATTGCATTTCAAAGATGCTTCATGTCGACGTTGGGTCACCAGGTTTTTTTTCGGTATGTGAGTTCAGTTCATGTTTTCATTTTGGGTCATTTAATAAGGGAGCAATTTTCCTTATAAGTCACTAAAGTTTTTCATGACTCTCCCACATCATTGAAAAAGAACTGTAGACAACTTAAAACTTCAAGTAGAGTCAGCTTTAGATTGTACAAGTCTGTTGTCATCAGTTACAAGTTATATTATGCTCTTGGTACCCGCCACGTGACATCTTTGAAATGTGGTCGTGAAATCCCATCATCTTCCTCCAGAGTCCAGTTTATACACGTTATGTTAGTGTTAAGGAGTCAAGACATGTATTAAACAAGTTCTTTCATCTAGATTTGGCTCAGGTTGACGCCCAAATATTTACTAAGTATTTCGAAATCAGTTCAAAACTAAATTCCCCAAATTTAGAATAGTAGTCTTAAACTTGTTCGTTCGTTTAGATTTGTCCCAGGTTTGACGTCCAGAATTATTTGATAAATATTTCGAAAGTATTTTAAAACTAAATTCCCCCAAAATTTTGAAAATACTTGCACACACTTTCAGCCGAAACATATCTTGATTCTTTATATATGAAAATAGAGATTTTTTTTTAATGTGTAGCATAGATTTAGTAACATGAGAATGTTGATACTTTGATGTAAAACCGTAGGCTGTAAGCGCGAACGAGTGACTTGTGGTTCTAGAGAATATATTTTAATTATTATAAGTAGGACCTTAAAACTCTCTGTGTCATCAATTAGTATTAGCTCTTAATGGAATAGATTTCATGTCAACCAAATGAATCAACCCAGCGACAGATAAGCCGGAGTGCTAGATTTTGGCACAAGGTAAACCACAATGATCCTGTTGTATCACAATCTCACACTCTCTCACACTCACATTTCGAATTATTCCGAGCACTGAGCATCTTTCGAAGGCACCGAATTACACTCTCACTTCACTTGACACTACGTCATCTGATGGACGGCATCCGAGAGCTTCCTTTTGGGGAGAGCTTCCTTGTAAGGAGAGCTGCCTTTTGAGGAGGGCTTCCTTCTTGGGAGCGCTTCCTTTTGGGGAGAGCTTCCTTTCTCGGGAGAGCTTCTTTGTAAGGAGAGCTTCCTTTTAAGGAGATCTTCCTTTCAAGGAGAGCTTCCTTTCCTGGGAGAGCTTCCTTTTAAGGAGAGCATCCTATTTGGGAGAGCTTTCTTCTTAAACCAAGCCCTGTGTAAGAACCGTTGGCTACAACACCTGTAGATAAAAAGAGTAGTTCACTGTAGTTTCTGTCGAGGTCTTAAAAAAGTAGTGCCGTCAAGTACTTGGCACTGAATATATATCACTGGCACTTAGTTATTTGTTGGCATATGTTTTACTTAACTATGTATGTGTGTGTGTGTGCGTTTGTGTTTGTCTGAGAGAGAGAGAGAGAGAGAGAGAGAGAGAGAGAGAGAGAGAGAGAGGGCGCATAAACAACCTCTTGATAATCTGAATAACCACGCTTAGATTCTACGGTTTGCGGTTTGAGAGAGAGAGAGAGAGAGAGAGAGAAGAGAAAAAGAGAAAGAGAGAGAGAAAGAAAAGAAGAAGAGAGAGGAAGAAGAATAAAAAAACAACCGTTTAGTAACTTGAATAACTACGCTTGGATTCTATGATTTGTGTGTGTGTGTGTGTTTGAGAGAGAGAGAGAGAGAGCATAAACAACAGCTTAAAAACTTAAATATCCACTTCTACGATTAGTGTGTGTGTGAGAGAGAGAGAGAGAGAGCATAAACAACAGCTTAAAAACTTGAATATCCACTTCTACGGTTAGTGTGAGTGTGTGTGTGAGAGAGAGAGCGAGAGAGAGGGGACATTCAGGAAAGCTCGTAAGCAATGAATGCATTACTCCGCAGCGAGCTAATGACCCTAATGAGATTATTGTAGCTTTCGTTATTACTGGGGCCTGCAACAGTAGTAGTGGCCTGTTAAGTCTGTCGTGAAGATCTTCATCAAGCTTAACAGTGGATGTTAAATAAGCCCAGTTTAAATTCCTAAAGTCAGAATGAAAGTAGGAGAAGGGAACGCATGATTTTGTATTTATCTCGTGCAAGACGAAAAGTATACTTTTTTGTCTTTTGAAGATTTGATCTTCGGTAAAGGAAATTAGGGACATAATGACTCTTAAGGTTTATCTTTCTTAAAGATTGCCTGTTGGAATTTGTAATATATGGATGGTTCTTGAATGCTAAGTGATTGTGTCATTTTACATGCGAACTTTTGTATTCTGTGTTCTTTTTATAACCTAAAATATAACCAGTTTCATGAAAATGGCTCTCTCTCTCTCTCTCTCTCTCTTTCTCTGAATTGGTACGAGACAGATACCACACTAAATGAATAGCCTCTCTCTCTCTCTCTCTCTCTCTCTCTCTCTCTCTCTCTCTCTCTCTCTCTCTCTCTCTCTCTGGTCCCGCGATATGTTTGCTAAAGTACTTATTACCCTGCGGGCCAACCCTGTGAGAATGTATTATTTCAGCTCGGTGGACTGTGGTGACTTACTTTAAGAATAACAAAAATTTCAGGCTTAATTAATAATAACAATAACTTAAGACTTACTTAAATATAACAGTAACTTCAGACACAATCAATAATAGCAATAACTTCTTACTTATTTAATGATAACAATAAGTCCAGACTTCCTTCGTAATAATAACTTCAGACTTACTGAATAATAACAGTAACTCCAGACTCACTTAATAATAACAATAACTCCAGACTTACTTAATAATAAGAGTGCCTTTAGACTTACTTAATAATAACAATAATTTCAGACTTACTTAGTAATAACAATACCTCCAGACGTACTTAATAATAAGAGTGCCTTCAGACTTACTTAATAATAACAATAATTTCTGACTTGCTTAATATTAACTATAATTCAGATTTACTGAAAAATAACAGTAATTTCAGACTTACTCAATGATAACAATAACTTCAGTCGTGCAGTATAGTGCGTCATACTGTTTGCTTCAGAAAAGCCAAAATTGTCACAACGCCTAATTGTCTGTCAGTATTCTGGAACTGGGCAAGACAAGAATTTAAGTCCTGAAGTGAATTGGTTCGACGCGAATCATTTTTATTGTGATGACAGTCCTTGGTAATAAGCAGATTCATCTTGAATTACGTTTGATGTTCCCAAATGCATTAAGATGACAGTGAAGGTACGGAAGAATACTGTATGCGAAAATGTGGTTGTAGATCTGCCTGATTGTAGGATTGTAGGAAGAGACGTGTCTGTACTTTGGTAGATGAATATGACTGTTGAATATTATGTTATTATGATGAAAATTGCTCAGTAAATGTGATGCTTTTGCGCGTTTTTTGAATTAGCAACAATTCCTTGATTTATCTATTTTTTTAATATTTTTTTTATCTGCAGCGTAAGTGAGGGGGAAAGGGTGACGAGAGAGAGAGAGAGAGAGAGAGAGAGAGAGAGAGAGAGAGAGAGAGGGGTGTTGGCTTGGTATGCTTGTCCACTTGATATGGCATTATTATTATTATTATTATTATTATTATTATTATTATTATTATTATTATTATTCAGAAGATGAACCCTATTCAAATGGAACAAGCCCACAATAGGGGTCATTGACTTGAAATTCAAGCCTCCAAAGAATATTATGGTGTTCATCAGAAAGAAGTAACAGAAGTTAATGGGAATACAGAAAGAAGAGTTCACTTATGAAACAAAATTAATTAACAAGTCAATAACTAGAGAGGAAAAACATCTTTTTATACATGTTAATACATTGTGTTTGTGTTGAATACCCTAATACTTCTTGCGTATTGGACGCAAATGTGTTTGGTTGTGTTAAGTGCGTTTGTGATTGTGTACACACACACACACACTGTATATGTATATATATATATATATATATATATATATATATATATATATATATATATATATATATATATTATATATCTAGATTATATATATTTATACTGTCAGTCTTGAAAAATTTCATCTCTTGTTTAAACAATCCATTAAATCTAAAACGAATCAGAGTAATGACCTCCTCCCTCCTTTTCCCTTCGGAACTCATGAAACTTCCGAGCAAAATCTGACACAGCACTCCATCTTGAGTACCGAACAGGGCAGATCCGCTTCTTGCTCTCCTTCTCACAACATCTGCTGTTGTTCTTGTTCTTGTTGTTATTGTTGATATTGTCAGGAAGGATGGGACTGCAAATTGGCTTATGTGTGTTTTTAATTCATCGCAATCACGCAGGAGTGAGTTGAGTGAATGACCGTGAAGACGTGTGAATAAAAACAATAGCATCGAATACGGCTTGCTCTCGACAAAAGGCTGGTTCCCTCCTTCCCTCCCCCGAGAGAGAGAGAGAGAGAGAGAGAGAGAGAGCGTGAGAATACTCTATCGAGGCAGTCACAGATGAGTGTCCACGCTCAGGAAGTTGCTCTTCTTAAGAATGGCAATGAAGGAGGTGGAGGAGGACCCCTCCTCCTTACCTCCCCACAAAGAGGGAGAAAATGTAAAAAAAAAAAAAAAGGATGTGGAAGAAGAAGAAGAAGAAGAAGAAGAAGAAGAAGAAGAAGAAGAAGAAGGAGGAGGACCAATAGCCCTCCTCCTTACCTCTCCACAAGAAGAAGAAGAAGAAGAAGAAGAAGAAGAAGGAGGAGGACCAATAGCCCTCCTCCTTACCTCTCCACAAAGAGGGAGAAATCGTAAAAGAAAGAAGGATATGGATGAGGAGAAGAAGAAGAAGAAGAAGAAGAAGAAGAAGAAGAAGTAAGGTAAGGAGGAGGACCAATAACCCTCCTTACCTCCCCACAAAGAGGGAGAAAAAGTAAAATAACAAAAAAATAAGGATATGGAGGAGGAGGAGGACCGCCAATAACCCTCCTCCTTACCTCCTCTCAAAGAGGGAAAAAAGTAAAAAAAAAAAAAAAAAATATGGATGGCGTTGAGTAAGACATCTCCACAACTTCGCTTATTGCAGTTTCCTCCTATCTCTTCATTTATCTGTTTACTTGTAATATTTATATATGTATATTTTAAGCATCAAACAGTTTCGGTGATTGAAACTCGTGTGAAATAAGTTCCTTTACGAAAAATAGCTCCGAAATTATCCTTATTTTAAGCGCAGTAGTTTCCCATGGTCAGTTTCTGAGAGAGTAACTTTCGTATTTTAAGCAGTGGTGTTTCCCCTGGTCAGTTACTGAGGAAGTAACTTTCTTATTTTAAGCAGTGGTTTTTCCTTTGGTCAGTTTCTGAGGAAGAAACTTTCTTATTTTGGGTAGTGGTGTTTCCCTTGGTCACTTTCTGCGCGGGTAACGCGAGTAACCTTCTTATTTTAATCAGTAGTGTTTCCCTTGGTTACTTCCTCTCAGTTTCTGAGGAAGTAACTTTCTCATTTTAAGTAGTGGTGTTTCCCTTGGTTTCTGCGTGGGTAACTTTCTTATTTTAAGCATTGGGTTTCCCCTTGGTCGGTTTCTGGGGAAGTAACGTCCTTATTTTGAGTAGTGGTGTTTCCCTTGGCCAGTTTCTGCGTGGGTAACTTTCTCATTTTAAGTAGTGGTGTTTCCCTTGGCCAGTTTCTGCGTGGGTAACTTTCTTATTTAAGTAGTGGT
Source organism: Macrobrachium rosenbergii (assembly GCF_040412425.1). Lineage (NCBI taxonomy): Eukaryota > Metazoa > Arthropoda > Malacostraca > Decapoda > Palaemonidae > Macrobrachium > Macrobrachium rosenbergii. The sequence continues at coordinate 23,655,455 of NC_089793.1, read as the reverse complement.
GTTTCCCGTGGCCAGTTTCTGCGCGAGTAACTCTTATTTTAAGCAGTGGTGTTTCCCTTGGTCAGTTTCTGAGGAAGTAACTTTCTCATTTTAAGTAGTGGTGTTTCCCTTGGTCGGTTTCTGCGTGGGTAACTTTCTTATTTTAAGCGTTGGGTTTTCCCTTGGTCAGTTTCTGAGGAAGTAACGTTCTTATTTTGAGTAGGGTTTCCCTTGGTCAGTTTCTGTGCAGGTAACTTTCTTATTTTAAGTAGTGGTGTTTCCTTTGGCCAGTTTCTGCACAAGTAACTTTCTTATTTTAAGCAGTGGTGCTTCCATTGGTCAGTTTTGGAGGAAGTAATTTTCTTATTAAACAGTGGTGTTTCCCTTAATCAGTTTCTGCGTGAGTAACTTTCTTATTTTAAGCAGTGGTGTTTCCATTGGTCAGTTTCGGAGGAAGTAATTTTCTTATTAAACAGTGTTGTTTCCTTGGTCAGTTTCTGCGCGAGGAACTTTGTTATTTTAAACAGTGGTGTTTCCATTGGTCAGTTTCTGCGCGATGAACTTTGTTATTTTAAGCAGTGGTGTTTCCATTGGTCAGTTTCTGCGGGAATAACTTTCTAATTTTAAGCAGTGGTGTTTCCATTGGTCAGTTTCTGAGAAAGCAACTTTCTTATTAAACAGTGGTGTTTCCCATGGTCAGTTTCTGTGTAAGTAACTTTCTTATTTTAAGCAGCAGTGTCTCCCTTGGTCAGTTTCTGAGGAAGTAACTTTCTTATTAAACAGTGGTGTTTCCCTTGGTCAGTTTTTGAGGAAGTAACTTTCTTATTAAACGTTGGTGTATCCCTTGGTCAATTTCTGTGGAAGTAACTTTCTCATTTTAAACAGTAGTGTTTCCCTTGGTCAGTTTCTGAGGAAGTAACTCTCTTATTTTAAGCAGTAGTGTTTCCCTTGGTCAGTTTCTAAGGAAGTAACTTTCTTATTTTAAGCAGTAGTGTTTTCCTCGGTCAGTTTCTGAGGAAGTAACTTTCTTATTAAACAGTGGTGTTTCCCTTGGTCAGTTTCTGTGGAAGTAACTTTCTTATTTTAAAGAGTAGTGTTTCCCTCGGTCAGTTTCTGAGGAAGTAACTTTCTTATTAAACAGTGGTGTATCCCTTGGTTAATTTCTGCGGAAGTAACTTTCTCATTTTAAACAGTAGTGTTTCCCTTGGTCAGTTTCTGAGGAAGTAACTTTTTTATTTTAAGCAATAGTGTTTCCCTTGGTCAGTTTCTGAGGAAGTAACTTTCTTATTTTAAACAGTAGTGTTTCCCTCAGTCAGTTTCTGAGGAAGTAACTTTCTTATTAAACAGTGGTGTTTCCCTTGGTCAATTTCTGTGGAAGTAACTTTCTTATTTTAAGCAGTAGTGTTTCCCTCAGTCAGTTTCTGAGGAAGTAACTTTCTTATTTTAAGCAGTAGTGTTTCCCTTGGTCAGTTTCTGAGGAAGTAACTTTCTTATTGTAAGCAGTAGTGTTTCCCTGCGTACAATAGTGTTTCCAACAGTCAATTTCTGAGAAATTTCTTATTAAACAGTGTTTGTTTTCCTTGGTCAATTTCTGTGGAAGTAATTTTCTTATTTAAGCAGTGAGTGTTTCCCTCGGTCAGTTTCTGAGGAAGTAACTTTCTTATTTTAAGGAGCAGTTTCCCTCGGTCAGTTCCTGAGGAAGTAACTTTCTTATTTTAAGCAGTAGTGTTTCCCTCGGTCAATTTCTAAGGAAATAACTTTCTTATTTTAAGCAGTGGTGTTTCCCTTGGTCAGTTTTTGAGCGAGTCATGGCCTCTTTTATTTTTGTACAAGAATAAACAAACTGCATTTTAATGATCTTGACTAAAACAATGACACCTCCGGCAGTTTTCCCTTTAATTTCCCAGCACAAATTTAAAAAGTCGCCACTTTCTCTCAAAGCGAATTACTGCACAGACTATCCTACCCCCTTAAGCGAATTACACCACAGAATATGTTATCCCTGTAATCGAATTACAGCACAGGATGTTATCCCTTTAAGCGCATTATAGCTCAGAATGTTATCTCTTTAAGCGAATTACAGCACAGAATGATATCACTTTAAGCGAATTACAGCACAGAATGTTATCTCTTTAAGCGAATAACAGCGCAGAACGTTATCCCTTTAAGAAAATTAAAGCAAAGAATTTTGTCCCTTTAAGCAAATAACAGCACAGAATGTTATCTCTTTAAAAAAATTACAGCACAAAATGTTATCACTTTAAGTGAATTACATATAGCACAGAATATGTTATCCCTTTAAGAGAATTACAGCACAGATTGTTATCCTTTTAAGCGAATTACAACGTAGAATATGTTATCCCTTTAAGCGAATTACAGTTCAGATTGTTTATCCCTTTAAGCGAATTACAACACAGAATGTTATCCCTATGAGCGAATTACGTACAGCACAGAATATGTTCTCCCTTTAAGCGAATTACAGAGAATATATCTCGTTTCGAGGACGATGCATTGCAGTAGAGCTGAATTCAGAACCTGGCGGTGTCTTTTTTTTTTTTTGCAGTAGACTTATTTTCCAGTTTTTATATATAGCCTCTTTTTTTTCGTCGGCCTCAAACGCTTCTGGGGATCGACTAGTGTGATTGTGGGCAAGTGTTCTTTCAGGATTTCGAGTTAAGTTTTTATGGACGGGATTCCTCTCTCTCTCTCTCTCTCTCTCTCTCTCTCTCTCTCTCTCTCTCTCTCTCTCTCTCTCTCTCTCTCTCTCATTTCTAGCGTCGTAATCACGTCCTTTAAGCATAAAGATGACGATGCCCTAAAGAAGGGCTACAGTAATATTGCTATACTTGGAACTCCAGGTGTATAATGAGTTTTAAAACAATTAAAATTAATTAATTATTCTGAGCAAAATAAATCTCGGGTGTGCTCAAAAGAAGATGATTAAGCTTAAATAGGAAAATTAATGGTGGCAGTTTAAGCAAAAATTTGGCTGCTGAAAAAAGAAAATTCAGAAATTTTTGGGTAAGGGATCTTTGAGGATGACCCACAAAAGACCTGTCTTTAGTTTCTTGCCTTATAGGAACAGAAAGTACTGCATGTGGACGCAGCATTTGCAGTTTCAAAGACGAGTGGAGGAAATGGTGCGAAAAGTAATACATTTGAGCATAGTATTTGATTTTATTTTTAATGGGGTTAACGTTGCTGTAGTTACATGAAAGTTTTTTTTATATCTTGAATGCCGTCAGTAGTATTTTACGGGATTATTGTACTTATTTTAAATTCATTGTCGATTATCAGCCCCAGTAGGTGGGATTATTCATTATATATATAATATATATATATATAATATATATATATATATATATATATATATATATATATATATATATATACATATATATATATATATATATATATATTAAAGCAATAGGACCTGATGGCATTCCTGCAGAAGTGTGGAAGAGCCTGGGAGAAGAAGGAATAGACATGCTGTAGGACCTAGCAAAGAAAATATAGTCAGGAAAAGATACCACAGAGAAAGCTTTATTGTGCCTATCTATAAGGAGAAGGGTGACATCCTGGATTGTGCAAACTACAGAGGAATAAAGCTAATGTTACACACTATGAAAATATAGGAAAGAATAATGGATCAAAGAACTGTACAAGACAGTAGTGAGACCAGCTTTGATATATGGAGCAGAAGGAGTGCAAGAGAAGAAATTGGATGCGGTAGAGATGAAAATGCTCAGGTGGATGTGTGAGTAACACAAATGGACAGGATCAAAAACGAAAGAATAAGAGGAACTACTAAAGTCGTAGAACTATCAAAGAAGGCCCAGGGAAAGACTGCAGTGAGTATGGCCATGTGATGAGGGAAGGATGAGACATGTGCAGGGAGGAGAGTGATGCAGGTGGAGGTGCCTGGTGGGAGAGAGAAAGAGAGGAAGGCCGAAGCGAAGGTGGATGGATGTAGTTAGAGAAGATCTTAGAAACAACCAATCGTCAAAGGACGATGTGTCTGACCGAGCCTGGTGGAGGAAAGCTGTCAGAAGCGTCGACCCCACAAAGAAGTGAAAATTGCAGAGAAATAAATAAATAAATATATATATATATATATATATATATATATATATATATATATATATATATATATATATATATATATTATATACATACATACATATATATATATATATATATATATATATATATATATATATATATATATATATATATATATTATATATCGCTAAATAGTCACGCAACTTCCAGTGGTGTATGTATACATACCTACTGTTGTTAGGCTCCGATAAGACGGGGTGGTTTAGATTCCAAATTCTTTAATTTACAAAGTTCACTTTACCGAGTCACATTAATCTGACGCTGTTAGTGTTTTAATGGGTAAAATAGTTAAGTTCAGAAGTACACTTGACCGGGTGAACTTCTTATAAGACCCCTTTTTGAATTCAACTTTTAAAGAGGTAAGGGACGGGAAGGGGAGGGGAGGGGAGGGGAGAAGGAAAGGAAAAGAAAAGAAAGGGAGGGAAGGGGAGTGAATGACAGCAGGTTTGAAATGATGTGTAAGAATAAAAGAAGTAAACGAAAAACCGATAACTACGACGCTAAAATTCTCTCTCTCTCTCTCTCTCTCTCTCTCTCTCTCTCTCTCTCTCTCTCTCTCTCTCTCTCTCTCTCTCTCTCAAATTGAAGTGCAGATATTTACGAGTTGGGGTGAAAGGAAGAAGAGGGTTGGGTAGCGTTGTTTTAGTTGATGGCTAGGAGGACCAGTCACGAATTTGTTTTTGATAAAGTGTATTCTTTGTTAGATATTTGCATATGTGAAAGTGCGACACGATTTGATTCGGTTTCGCAAATTTGGAGCAGACGTTTGTGCGTATTTTTTTTATATTCAGGGACGCGCGATCTAGCTTGTGCACGGAATGGATATATTCAATCTAGGTGATACTTTCCTTATTCACATACAGGTGTATTATATATATGTATATATATACACTGTATATATATGTATGTATGTGTGTGTTTACGTAAAATTTTGAAATTGGAGCAGTAAGACTTTTTTCTTGTTTTATTATTTTGAGGAAAACAGCTAAGATATGTGTTCAACCTCTGATGCTAGGGCTCTCAAAGTAGATTAATAGATTAGCGTAATTTTATTTGTGATTATTATTTTATATATATATATATATATATATATATATATATATATATATATATATATATATATATATATATACAGAGAGAGAGAGAGAGAGAGAGAGAGAGAGAGAGAGAGAGAGAGAGAGAGAGAGAGATTTTCCAGTCACTAACTGAAGGTTAAGGTATAAAATTATTAATGTAAAATTACATTAACGTTGGGAAATTATTTCAGGCTGTAGACTGGGGCCTTAAAATAGATTACGCCTGGTCAAATTATTTGGAATGGTTTTTTTTTTCTGGATAGGAAATATTTGGACTTTTCAATGGATAGGAAATATTTAGGCTTTCCTGTGGATTGCAAACATTTAGGCTTTTCGCGGGATAGTAATATTCGGGCTCTCCTGTGGATAGTGAATATTTTGTCTTTTCTCTGGATAGTAAACAATTGGACTTTCCTCTGGATAGTAAATTTTTGGGGTACCTTGAAAAGTGTTACTTATTATGGTTATAAGGAGAAAGATGTTACACTTACTAATGCTAGCAGTAGTGTGTATGTGTATGTGTGTGTGTATAAGTAGATGGCCTTAGGCAGGGTCAGATTAGTAGTAGTAGTAGGGAGGAGGAGGAGGAATTTGGCGTGGTCGTGGTCGCCATCGGCCTTATACTCCTCCACTTTCCCCGACCTGACCTCACACACACACCACAGTTGCCACCAAGGGCCACCACCTGCTGCTGTGGCTGTTACCTCCTCTACTGTTTCACTTCGAAAAAGTCTTCCCCCTCCCCACACCCCCACCACCCACCCACCTCATTACTGGCACACTTCTTCGACGTCACTTCGTACGAGGCTCGCTCTCTCTCTCTCTCTCTCTCTCTCTCTCTCTCTCTCTCTCTCTCTCTCTCTCTCTCTCTCTCTCTCTTTCCAGGAAGGTAGGGTAGGTAGTACTGAAGTCCCCCCTCCTCCCGTCTTTTCTCTCGCTTTCCAGGAATCTCTCTCTCTCTCTCTCTCTCTCTCTCTCTCTCTCTCTCTCTCTCTCTCTCTCTCTCTCTCTCTCTCTCTCATATTAGTCAGTCGTGGTCATTCTCCAGAGAATTGATTTTACATTTCGGTGAAGATTAATATAAAATATTAAAGTAGTAGGGAAGTCTCTCTCTCTCTCTCTCTCTCTCTCTCTCTCTCTCTCTCTCTCTCTCTCTCTCTCTCTCTCTCTCTCTCTCTCTCTCCGGGATGGGAGTGGCTCCTATCTCCGACACCCTGATTACTACACTGCATCTCAAGTCATGCATTAAAGTACTATGCATGGCCAGAAGGGCAGGAAATAATTCTTCGGTATATACTGCGAGGTAAAACAAGTGCCCTTCAGTTAACGTGTGATATTTCATTAGGAAATATACAGTACAGTTTGGCACTTAGGCAAATTGTTCTCTCTCTCTCTCTCTCTCTCTCTCTCTCTCTCTCTCTCTCTCTCTCTCTCTCTCTCTCTCTCTCTCTCACCTGTTTCTTTAGTTACTTGCATCCTTTGTCTTATCCCAGTGAATATGTAAAAAGTCTCTCTCTCTCTCTCTCTCTCTCTCTCTCTCTCTCTCTCTCTCTCTCTCTCTCTCTCTCCATAAGGTAACAATACCCATAAACTGTAGTCGCGGTATAGATATGTTTCTTTGCTACGATTGTAAATTATATTTTCAAAATGACTGAAGGGAATGCAATTATCAAACAGTAACGCCACATAATACAATGTCTCAGATGTTATATAGAGTGAATAAGAGTCAAGAATTCAGCGCCCGAATAAGCTTTAGACTTTCTTAAATAAGAGAAAACTGAAACTGAAGTTTTATTAGAAAGCTGCTTTGTCTAACTATATCCACGATATTCAGCTTGAATGGGGATATTTCAAATTGATTGCTACACTACAGAAAAAAAAAACACGCTGCGCAGTTACATTTTAACAACTTTTACGAGGAAGGATTTTTTTTTTCCATTCATGGAAGCGGTGCAGTAAAAAAAACTCGTAAGTTCACTTATTTTTAATCGTGCTGTTAGTTTTTTTTAGTTGTACCTTGATCATGCAAATGACTAATGGTATACGGCCTTACTTCATGCGAAGTTAGAAATCTTGTAACAAGAAGTAATAATGTTAAATTATACGATGAAATGATGAAAAAGTGAAACTGCTTTAAATCTCTCTCTCTCTCTCTCTCTCTCTCTCTCTCTCTCTCTCTCTCTCTCTCTCTCTCTCTCTCTCTCTCTCTCTCTCTCGACCTGAAGAGCGAGTTTTTTTCGTGGCGAGAATAATTTATAATAATTGAAATCAGGTTTTAAAAATGCGGAAACAACTGACGTTTAATTTGAATTGACAAAAACTAGACCCTTACTCAACATTTCATCACTCGTGAGTTTTCTTCATGATTTAAGTCCCTGTCATGTGTTGAGGGGGTTGTATTTTAATAATTTAATCACATTTTTATATGTGCGTTTATGAATTTAGTTTATTTTTTCTTTAATAACTGATCTCCTCCTTCTGTATTTCATATTACCTTCTGTTACTTCTTTCCAGTGAACGCCATAGTATTCTTTGGAAGTTGGATTTCAAGCCATTGACCCCTGGGGGGGAAGGGGGCGCTTGTTCCTAATGAAAAGAGTTCATCTTCTGAATAATAATAATAATAATAATAATAATAATAATAATAATAATAATAATAATTCAAAATACTCACAAAGGGATTCCGTGCCGTATCCTTATGAATAGGGTTCATCTTCTGAATAATAATAATAATAGTAATAATAATAATAATAATAATAATAATAATATTCCCAAAGGGGGATTCTTTATCTTGTCGCTATGAATAGGGTTCATCATGTGAATAATAATAATAGTAAATCGAAATACTCCGAAGTGGGACTCCGCATCGTGTACGTGCTCCTCTAAGGAGCAAGAGCCCGTGCTAGGTCAGTGTCATGGATACGGAGGCCTTCTTTTTCAGCCGTGGCTTTGAACAGCCGTCTTACCTGTTGAGTTTTATAGGGTGACCAAATCTCTTGCAAGTTCTTGTTGACGGTCAGTTTGGGTTTGTCCTGTGTTAAGTTTTTTGGAATGTGGTTCGTTGCAGATCAGTCAGTCTTAGGAGGTTTTTGGATAAATTGATCTGTGTTGTTTTTATATGTTCAGTTTCATATTTTCTAGTCTTGTTTTTAGTTTCCAGTCCGTTTGTTTTTCAGTCTGTTTTGAGTTTTTTTCTTGTATTTTCCAATCTCTTTTGGTTTTTTATTTTATAGTTTTTTATATTTAACAGTCTTTTTGGTAATTTTTTTATTTTTTGCAGTCCGTTTTGTTTTTATAGTTTCCAACCGATTTGGGTTGCCTTTCTTATATTTTCCAGTCATTTTTTTATATATATACTTTACCTTTTTTTTTCCAGCCTGGTTTGGGTTGTTTTTGTTTTGGGGGTTTATTTTTTTTTCTGAAATACCACTGACATCAGAATTGTCACTTCAAAATCATTAAATCTCATAAAAACCTATCCCTGTCTCACCTCTGTCCAGCGTCCAGTAAGCCGTGCCTTTAGACATAACCCACATGGTCCAGTCTCTCTCTCTCTCTCTCTCTCTCTCTCTCTCTCTCTCTCTCTCTCTCTCTCTCTCTCTCTCTCTCTCTCTCTAACAGCTTCCCGAGTCGTTCTCATACGCCATTTTATAACCTCGTCTTGTTAAGAAAACGACCCTCCTTTTTTTGTCGTTTATCTCCAAACTCCTCTCTTACGCTCCTCCCCTACCCCTCCCCCTCAACCCGCTCTTGTAATCCATACATTCACAAGGTCAGATATGAATCCGAATTTTCGACGGTACTGTTGACATACCCAATTGAAGTTCAGTCGTAGGGGTAATTTGGATAGATAACAAGTAAAAAATGCTCCATAGTTTCTTCGGCGCAGTCGAGTTTTCTTTACAATGCATAATGCTGTGTGAAACTCCCAGCCACGGCCCATGAAACTTCAACCACACTCCGGTGGTGGCCTGTGTTGTTGGCACTTTAGCGGTGCCAGCCGCACAATAAATGGCTAACTTTAACCTTAAATAAAATAAAGACTACTGACACTAGAGGGCTGCAATTTGGTATGGTTGATGATTGGAGGGTGGATGATCAACATGCCAATTTGCAGCCCTCTAGCCTCGGTAGTTTTTAAGATTTGAGGGCGGACAGCAAAAAGTGCGGACGTACAGACAAATAGCCATCTCATTAGTTTTCTTTTACAGAAAACTAAAAACCCAGACGTCTGTTATACCTGTGGAATAAAGGGGGCCAGGAGGGGAGGAGGGGAAAAACTTTGGTCGTGGGTTCCTCTCTAGTGTGTAGTAGGGAAGGGGAGGGGTGGGGGTAGGGAGAGTGAAGGTCGGCTCATAATAATGAGTAATATATCATGTGAGGGGATACTTAGAAACGCGATTACAACAGTTGGCTATCGGAAATTTAAGAGAGGTTGATTGAAGGGTCTCCTTTTTTATTCGAGGTCAGAGAGAGAGAGATAGAGAGAGAGAGAGACATGGCCCATCGCTTGATCGAGGGAGGATCGGAAAATGTATTATCATCATTATTATTATTGGCATGAGTCAAGGCCCGGATGGAAAGTGTATGGGTGGAATTTATGTGTATGATGCCTTCCTTCTCTTCGCCTGAACGGAAAAGGTACTGTTAAACGGCCCTTAATTTTAGTGATCGAACGTCACATTGTTATTATTATTATTATTATTATTATTATTATTATTATTATTATTATTATTATTATTATTATTATTCAGAAGATTAACCTTGTTCATATGGAAGAAGCCCACAAAAGGGCCACTGACTCGAAATCAAGCTTCCAAAGAATATTTATACACAGTGTAAATTTGAAAGAAGTAACGGAAGGTAATGGGAAATATGGAAGGAAGAGATCAGTTATAAGAAAAGAAGTGATAAATTAACGAGTTAATAAATAGATGAAATAATTTGTAAATGATTAAATTACCAGGTAATGCCTGGAATGATGATTGAGATTAAAGAAAATGTGAAATACAGTTTTCAGTGGTTTGTTTTCGTATGAAGAAAAATATATATACTGTATATATTATATGTATATATGTTTGTGTGTGTATGTAATTAAAATCTTGGACAGGGGCGTCCTGCCAAAACTGACAGAAGGAAGACGAGAGAAACCAAGGCCGGTAAAGAAAAAAAAAAAAAAAATATCTTGACGCGGATGAGGACGGTAATCAAACTAACTCATTATGGAAATCAGGCGACCACTGTCTCGATTCTCCCGGGGAACTTGGATGAAGGAAAATGGTTGATTTTTTATTTTTTTTTTTTTTTTTTTTGCAGTAATTTGAACCCTCAGTTTTGTTTTTACCCTAAATTGTTGGTCCCTCACTTAATTGGGGTTTGAGTGGTACGTGTAACTTTTTCAATAGTCGAGTGAGTGAATTTTGTGTGTATATATACATATATCTATATATATGCGTGTGTGTCTGTGTATGTATATGTATATATTAGATAAAGGAAGGTTGAGAATTTTTTTCCACGAACAGTATAACCATGTACAATTTTCCCTTTTTAGCCTGCCAAGGAAAGAGACATTTACAGACTTGTATATCGTTATCTCAGAACGTAAATTAAGTCCCATTAATTTTGCATTTCATAATGTTAACCACGACATCGTAGAGGCAAGACATAGAAGAGGTAAAGAAATAAAAAAATAACCACCCAATTTAAATTGCTGGTGAGGGTAATGATAAGATCAAGTGAATAATAGCGATTGTTGGACGTCTATGCAACGGCTTCTTCAGCATCAGTGTGGTGTGCGGAAAAAGGAGGGAGAGGAGGAGGGGGAAAGGGGTAGTGGTGGAGAGAGAGAACTTCAATACTGTGGTTAGTTGTATGTCATTCGCCTTAAGTTCATCACTCGAAGGGACACGCACATACGCTCACACTCATATACACATATATATAGACAGACTCGACTCAGTACCGAAACAGATTGTCAGACTCCAACGTTTACCATTGCTTCTCGCATCTCCAGTCTTCCACCTCCCCCTACCCTCCCACCCTCTCCCTTTCTCAGACATTAACTACACCCCATACCTCATAACCCCTCCCGTCTCCCCCAATTCCTTCATCTCCCTCGTTTGCAAAACTCAGATCGAAATTTCGGCTTCGGTCTATTCTGAGTGAACTCGAATTGCATCGGCATATGATATGGTCTAGATCAGTTATGTATCCGTAATCAAGCTTGATTTCCTACTGTATGTATCGGTAGTCAAGCTTGATTTCCGACAGTATTTATCCATAATCAAGGTTGATTTCCAACAGTATGTATCTAATCAAGCGTGATTTCCAACAGAATGGTTCAATACATATAGTACAGTACCGCATATTTTTCTTTATGTAATATTTGCCTGGTTTTTGCAATATCGTTATGAGATCGCTAATTACTTTTTATATATAAAAGCAACCCGGTTGCCATTTTATTCATAGAGTTTTCGTAGGTAATAGAGTGTAATGTCTCCAGTGCCTAAATTTAAATATAAAGTTTGGGAGGAAATAGGAGGTAAACAAAGTTTTTCAGGCGAATCTGTGTACTCTTCATCACATTACTTCTAAGTTAAAAGTACTAGAATAATATTGATGTGTTAGGTATTTCTTTGTTATAGCTCATATTAAAAAAACAGTAAATATATGTACCAATTTCCCTTGTGTAGGTATGCCATACACACAGTTGCTGATGAACATCACTTGAATGATCTTAGTTTTGGTAAAATATATTTTGTGTTCATTTCAGTTGTCTTGTGTTTATATATATATATATATATATATATATATATATATATATATATATTATATATATATATATATATATATATATATATATTGACTGATACACACATGGGTTGGCCATGTGGGAAGATTGGAGGAAGATGAGTTGATGAAGAGTGTAAAATTATGTATTGTTCGAGAGAGATAAAGTGAGGTAGGTCTAGCGATATATGAGACTCAGAGGTATTGGAATATCCAGGAAGTGTGTGTGTGTGTGTGTGTCGGTGGTTTTGATGTGCTGCTGGTGATAATACTTTCAGGTAGTAATTTGGAATTTTTCTGCGGGGAAGTTCATCCAAGATTTACCTGTTAAATTGTGAATTAGGTAGCGACCATTGTCCTTTTTTGTATTATTATCTGGAAACTCCTTTTGTCAGGGGAGATATATATATATATATATATTATATATATATATATATATATATATATATGTATATATATATATATTATATATATATATATATATATATATATATATATATGTGTGTGTGTGTGTGTGTGTGTGTGCAAAATTTGCTCAAACAAGTCGTCAGTCAGTTCCGCCAACGTTATGCAACATGTCACAGGAGGTAGACGCATCGTTTTTATTTGGGCGTGATTTTTATTTTGCTCCTTGCAGTAAATTAATGGACATTTTACTCCCTTTACTCTCAGTGCTTCGTAAGTTGTAAGTAGATGTGCTTGATAAGTCGTTATTAATTGTGCAATATGTTAAGAGAGCCGTTGGTATTACTCGTCGTTCAAATCATCTCTCGTCATCAGTCGTAGACTGAATAACAGCTCGGCTTGAGATTCATGTAGCAAACGAATGGCAAAGCTTATTTGAATGTCATTTCCTTTACTGGCCAACGCCGTGCGTAGAGAGCCGTGTCTTTAATGTGTTGAAGGAGAAAGACATCGTTTTATAAGTTAACTGTAACGACCAAGGAGAGTAGTGTTGTTGCCCGCAGCACCAGCAGCCTTGCTTCCTCCTAAGTCGTGACTGACACAGAGTGGCGCAGAAGTTGTGCAGTGCGTATGAACGCCCGTGAGGGATAAGGAGAGTTGTATAAGATGAAAAGTTTGAAAATCTTTTGCTTGATATGATTCATTTGTTGTTACAATTACGAGGGAGAGAGTTTGGTTTGCTAATGAAATTGACCGATAAAATGACAACGGTACGAAGATCGTTCACAGAGTTTGTGCGATGAGACTCATTTTGAGGTAGTCTGTACTCCCGTCCCCACTACCTGTGCTGCGATCCGATGTGTAGCGTTGTGTACGAACCGTTGAATTAATGCATATTAGGATGCTTATAACATTATCCTTTTTCAGTGTATTTTTTTTAATACCTTTGCAGTTTATTGCAGGAACTAAAAGTTTTTAGGTAACCCCTTTGTTTGACTTTTAAGTGAATTTTCTTATTTTACTGGGTTTATATAAAATTTGTCATATAATGAACTAATCCTTGCGTAGATTTTTTTTTTTTAACTTGTATGACTTTTCATGGTCAGTTAACTTGGAACTCAAACATACGCACATTTTAAAATATTCATACTGAAGGAATTTTGAACAGCCATTCTCGGTTATGCATTATCTCCTGGAAGGAGGCGATTTTGAAGGGTTCTTTTATTCTTTTCTTCCCTTGGGTATCATGTTTCCCCCCCAAATGAAGTTTTGGAGGTGCAATCGAAATGGAAGGGTCACTGCTGTCCAGCCTACGGTGGTTTCCCACGCAGGGTCGTTGATATGCAAGCTTCATACGGCGCCGCCTTCCCCCACTGATATGGGTTAAAAACCCTTACCACCGCCACAAACCCCTCCTCCCCATCATCCTTCCCACCCACCTGCCTCGATCTCCTCCTCTCTCCCTCTCATCTCTTTGTAGCCCCGCACCCTTCTTCTTCGGCTCCTCGGAGATGCTAAAATCACTCGTGTATTTCTTCTTAGCGGTGTCTTTATATTGAGCAGGAAAAGTTGATGCAAACAGATACATAAGAAGAGGGAATATCGGAAAGATGTCTTGTTACCATCAGTTTCCTGTTTAGTTATTGTTTTGCTAGTAATATGAACATGCCAGTCTGATCTACACAAAGCCATCTTTGCATGAAAACGAGTTGAACACGTGGGGAATATCCTTTTACTATCATTAGAGCTTGATCTACATTTCAGTGGAAAATTTTGAGTCATTGACTCGGAGCTTTACATTTTAAACTGAATCTTTGCTCAGTTTAATACGGTTTTATCATGCACAAGGCTTTGGTGATGATTATTCAGTATTCTTTATTTATGGCTTCTGAATTCTCATCCTTGGAAAAATCATTAGGGAGATGGAACCTTGCAGTGGTCATTGAAAGGGTTAACAGTCAAGTTTTATTACTGTTGAAAAAAGTTGCCTCAACTGCCTTAGAGTGCATTCGTATATGACTGGTAAGATAAATATTTTTATTTTATTTAAAGTTTTTATACCCTTACATGTCAAACACTGTATAGACATACGTATATTTATGTACATGCATTGTGTATAGATTATACTCATATGTATATTCGTATACATGTAATATGTATAGATTATACATATTAGATTATACACTTGTGTATATTCATATACATGTAATGTGTATAGATTATTTTCACATGAATGACATGCCCCCAACTTAGATGCATTTAAATACTGTAATTTGTCATTACACTAGAGAGAAAACCAGTTCTGATATTGGGAGGAAACTTCAACTCATTAAGAGGTAAACTTCTAAAGCCAGTGTGGTTTGCATGTGGTCCTCTTGCTAGGAACATTGCCATTGATCACTTTTACTGACACCTACAAAGTTACTGTTTACAGTGTCACATTAACCTCTTTAAGGGATTTCATATCTTAAATAGCTTGTAGTTGATCATTTTTATGGGTTGATTTGTCACCTCAGTATTTTAGACTGTTGGCATCTATGTATGTATAGGTTACTTAATCAATATATAAAATTCGTCTAAAAAATGTTTGCTCTTCTTAGGCTTTGGATATGTGTTTTTGTTTGTAGCAGTCCTTTTATGTTTACAAATAGTCTGCAGTACAGTTTGGATGTCCCAGTGAACTTTGAATAAAGGCCCTGATTATTGTGCTGTATTGATGATAACCATACTTGTGAACTGAACAGTACATCGTAAGAGGACTGTATGGTTTAAAATGTAACAGCATTGTTGCGTAAGAAATTGAGTTTTTCCACCAAAACAAAAGTGCGTTTTGATTAATGATTATTTTTGATGAAGCAGCATCTCTTAATCCAACTGGTAAACCCATTTTTTGAAAGCAGGTTATGTGGACTACAGAGGTGAACTAATAGTACAACTGAAAAGGGCACGCTGATGTTAGTTGGCCTCATTTTCCCAGAAAAGTTTTCAGTGTAGTGGATTGTTGTTTTGAAGTTTTATGAGTAATTCAGATAAATTTTAAGGACAATTGTGCAAGACATTTTTCTCTGCAAAATCATTATACAGTGCTGTAGTTGACTGTATGATGAATAATGATCTTGTAGCCTACACTGAATTGTACTGTACTCTAGATTAGGTATATTATACATCTTACTGTGCTTAATTCTTATGCCACTGCTGAAGGGGCTCTTAAAAGTTAAGGGTCTACTAATATTGTAGGCATTTAAGAGTTTTACGTGAAATAGCCTATTGTGTGAAGTTTGTCCAGTTTATAACAAAGACTTGATTGTGAAGCATAATAGCAAAGGAGAAATTTTGTTTGTATAATTCAAGAAATTGCATAATGTCAGCAGTTAAAGTTATAGGCCAAGTGAAGCACATACTATAGTCATTTTGTCTTAATTTTTTTGGTTTATATTAAGAATAAAATTTGTTTGGAATATGTGTTGCAGTGATGTAAATTGTGTTTATGGAAACGGAAAGGCATCAATGGCTAGATGCATAAATTACTTTCATGCCTGAAGGGTAAACAACAAATATTGTAAATGGTTACAGTTATTTTTAGATTGTATTATGCATTAAGCATATTGTAATACTGTATAGTACTTTTTTCCTATGTTAAGTATTCACTTGTGTCAAGTAGGCAGGTTCCAGTTACTAGATTTATAAAAATGCATGTCCATGGAAAACTTCCCTGTCACTCAAGATTAGTGTGTGTAAAATGGAAAGCAGATGATTTCAGTCCCATTTTGTTTAATTTGTTTTACTGAATGTAACAAAGTGGACTAGTTTGATAGAGAAAATAGAAACCTTAGTTTTATTCCATTAGGATTCTCATTCATAACTTTTGACTTCATCCTTTCTAAGCCTTTAAAAAAAAAAAAGAATGATCCACTTTTAAACACTTTCACTAGTCAGAATGCATGCAAGTACTCTACAGGTTTTGAAACAAAAAATGGGCTTTCATAACTTTTATTTTTTGTTATTTTTCCACCTAAAAAGCTTCTGATTCATTTAAGTGCCAGTATCATAGAAACGTACCTAAGTCACTAGCACCCTTTGTGGTAACCCAAGCATGACTGGAAGTGTGTTTTCCAGGTATGGAGATTGCCAACGGGAGTGGAATGGGTAAGCGGTGAATCCCCGTAGTGTACGTAGCACAGTGCTGTCCCTCTTGGATTGGTTTGTCAGTCCCAAGCCCTTTGCTGTCAGTGCCTCATTGTAGGGTTAAAGAGTTGTAAACAACCCTTCCTCAGTTGGATGCTCATAGTTATGCCCTAGAATTTAAGAACTTCACATTTGAATTTGTAACTGTACAGTATTAGTGTTTTCAGCTACAGGCATGTGGTTTTGCCCTCCCCTGTTTTCCAGTTCTTGTATAAGTTAGGCACTTTTTGTGGTTTAGCCACAAGTATTGCTAAAAAGTCCCTTGACTTGGATTTATGTACACTACTGATAAATATTCAGTTGGGCATTTTTTTAATCTAATACAGTACTATAACATGAAAGGGCTGTATTTAATCCAAAACTCCAATCACTTACAGTACAGAATATTTATTTAAAATCAGGTAAGGAGCACTTTTATCATGTCACATGCAGCATTTTGTATATAGTTTGTTGGAAATACGTAGTCCGAAAGTTTTCCATTAAAAAAAATGAAGACCTAATCACGTGTATTTTACTGCAAAGGTACTTGGAGAGTGTAAGATTGCTTTCCTTCATGGACCACTTATGTAGACACTACATAAATTTGTTGCTTTGCATGCACGCTGCTTTCATTTAGCTGTAGTTGAGTAGCTTCCTTTTTGTAGAGGTACAGATTTTTCCCTTGAAGCTTTTCTTCTTTGTGTTTATTAAAAACATGTTTAAATAAATGCCAAGGCTTGAAGTTGTTTTTGTCTAAAAAAAAAAAAAAAATACACTAATCAAGGTACAGTATTGACTTGTGTACTAGAGGTGAGGCTTCTTAGAAGAGCTTTGGAGTGCATATCCTTGATTGGTTATCCTTTGGTGACCCATGACATTGAATATGGATTTGCTCAGTGATTGGAACTTGTTATCTTTTCCATTTGCATATTCAGTTTTCATCATCTTTTTTTTGTTTGGTCTCTTCTCTTGTTTTTGCTTTCATTTTGTTTTTACCACCAGTACTGTGAGTTTTTTTGTTTTTTGTTTTTGTTCATATGAAATTGATAATATTGGAATTTTCTGTGAAACCAGAGAAGTGAAAAGCATGTTGGTTTAGTTGCCTGCACAACTGGAGTTTACAGCACTATTCATTCATACATTTGCTTTTAATGTAGTTCACAGGAATCTTGTGGTTGCCAAGTCAGTTTTCTTAATTTTTGTTTTCATAATTAAATCAAAAATTGTACAGTACTAATAAGTATGGAACCATGGTTTTAGGAAGCAGTATTAGCATGTGAATACTGCTTTTAATGTTACAAAAGTTATTCAAGAATTTAAAAAGTGATTAAAAGTTGAGAAAAAATTTATGATTTTATTTCATAGTAAAGCCTTATGGAATATTTACTATATGAACATTCTATATCAAGGAATATATGGTTAATTGATTAATGTTTCTTGATTTTAGGGAATGACCATTGTTGTTCTGCAGTGCTCCTCATTTTATTCCTTATTTATTTTTGACAGGCACGGGGAATACAAATACAGATGGAACCTACAAGCCCTCTTTCCTCACAGACCAAGAACTAAAACACCTCATTCTTGAAGCCGCAGATGGCTTCCTCTTCGTGGTTGCATGTGACACCGGTCGTATTATTTATGCTTCTGATTCTGTAACGCCAGTTCTCAATCAGCCACAGGTTAGCCACATGAAATTAATACTGCCATAAGGTTTTATTTTTTGCACATTATTAAGGTTTATTACGAAGCTAGGATTCATTCCTGTTTCTCTGAAAAATTTAGTTTACCTTATTCTCCTAACGGTAAATTTAACTGATACTGTACTTATCTTCCCCTGAAATATATGTTTGCTAATTTAATATACAGTACTGTTTATGCACAGTAAGCAGTAACTTTCTTGCATATACTGACAGTTTAAAGAGATGATACAATTATTTTCTCATATACTTTTATTGTTTCATGTGTAAATTAAATGTAACTTATACAGTGTATGCATTACATACTCTTATTCTCTCCCCCAGAGTGAATGGTTTGGCTCTAGTATGTATGAACATGTTCATCCTGAAGATGTAGAGAAAGTAAGAGAGCAGTTAAGTACACAAGAACCTGCCAATCAGGGACGTATTCTAGATCTCAAGACAGGCACTGTCAAAAAGGAAGGCCATCAGTGTGAGTCTTATTCATGAGTGTTTTAGATCAATCCCAATGGAGGGGGTTAGTTCTTGTCCATGCACCTCACATGGTGCACTGCAGGCATGACTTGAGGTTCCTTGCAGCCTCCCTTTGGCCCCTAGCTGCAACCTCTTTCTTTTTACTGTACCTCCCTTCATATTCTCTTTTCCATTGGGCTTTCCACCCTCTCCTAACAATTGTTCATAATGCAACTGCAAGGTTTTCCTCCTCTTACACCTTTCAAACCCTCCTACTGTCAGTTTCCCTTCCAGCACTGAATGAAGCTCGTAGGTCCCAGCATTGGGCCTTTGGCCTAAATTGTACATTCCTTCCTATTATAGATCACTGATTTATGCCGTGAAGGGTGAAAAAGAATACAGTACTGATTTCATTGTTACTTTCCCAATATTTCTGTTTTAGGTTGATAGCTGTGAAGATATTTTAATGTTTAAGCATTGTTACGGTACTGGACAATAGTTCTATGTACTGCACATGTTCTAGGGCATTTTTAAATCCATCATATTTTAATTGTATTTTAAGGATTATCAGTGTATTGGGTGTTAGTTACTTTTGATGCAAGGGCGTATTCACTTTATAATATTTTACACTGTATTTTTGGAGTTCCTACCTAAACTTTAAATTTCATAAGCTTTATTCTTGTGCTTACTGTTACAAGAGTATATATGTTCTCATACAAATGAAGTCTGTAAATGAAGACCTCATTAAATTTACACCCTTTTGGGGGGGTTAGTACCGCCAGTGCACCTCACGCAGTGCACTTGAGGGATTACTTAGGTTCTTTGCAGGGTCCCTTTGGCCCTAGCACTGTACCTCCATTCATGTACTCTTTCTTCCATCTTACTTTCCACCTTCTGCTAACAATTGTTTCACAGTGCAACTACAGAGTTTTCCTCCTGTTAAACCTTTAAAACCCTTTTACTTTCAGTTTCCCTTTTAGTACTGAATGACCTCATAAGTCCCAGCACTTGGCCTTTGGCTTAAATTTTATATTCTATTCCATTAAATTTACATGTGTGTTTGGTAATATAGATAGATTTCAGTTACAACGGAATGATTAAATTGCAGCAATACATTCTCTCACAAGCCATTTCAAATGTTGCAGCATCCATGAGGCTCTGTATGGGATCCAGACGAGGATTCATCTGCAGAATGAAAGTGGGTGCCGTCACAGCAGACAACATGAATACTGGTCATTTGAATCGCCTTAGACAAAGAAATTCCTTAGGTCCTGCCACTGATGGTCATAATTATGCAGTGGTTCACTGCACTGGTTATATAAAAAATTGGCCCCCAACTGGAGTTCAGGTATGAGAAATTAATCATATGTGGCATCTTATTTTTCTGGATTTTTTTTAATGTAAATTTGAAGTATATTTTTATGAAGTAAAATTTTTTTTTTTTTTACTTTTTTAAGCAATTACATTTCCATCACACTAAGTTGACTGTTTTTAGTAGAAACATATGTGTAACTATTTCACAAGGGAGTGAATAATTAGTTTATACCTTCCATTTTGCTTTTTCCAAGTTAGATACTATGGTCGATTATTCTGTGATAAAAATAAGCAGTAAGTGTTACTCCAAGACTACCAAAATTCTTGGAAAGGAGCCATCCCTGTTAAGTTGTTTTTTAACAAATAAACTTCTCCTAAGTTTTAGGTATTTTGTGTGGACTTCTGATTATGTAAGACCTTTCTAATTGTTATTGTTTGGTTTAGATGGACCGTGGAGAAGAAGAAGCTCATGGTTCATCCCATTGCTGCTTGGTGGCCATTGGACGTCTACAGGTTACTTCCACTCCAGACACTTCTGATCTCATGGGATCAAATTCACAGAGTGGTAAGTTAACTGAAATATCATTAATATGTGTAATTGTATATGCCTCTAATGTACTCCTGTAATTGTATTGTGTAATGTGCTAGTGTACTCTCTTGTAATTGTTATGTAATGTGCTCTTATCATCATCAGCACTGATGATTTGACCTGATTTTCTATCTGATCTAGATCTATAGGGGGCAAGGTTGCAGTGTCCATTCCACCCCTAGCTGTAACCCCTCTCATTTCTTTTACCATACAGTACCTCCTTTCATATTATCTTTCTTCCCTCTTACTTTTCACCCTCTTCTGGCAATTGTTTCATAGTGCAACTTCAAGGTTTTCCTCCTGTTACACCTTTTAAAGCCTTTAAACTCTCAGTTTTCCTTTCAGCACTGAATGCCCTCATAGGTCCGAGTGCTTGGCTTTGGCCTAAATTCTATATTCAGTTCAAATCAAATCTATACTTGACTTTTTCCATGAATTTTTTTAGCTTTTATACTTTTCCTCCTACTACTTCCTTATTCACTACTATTGATATGTGTGCTCTGTATCTTCTCTCATCAGAAATCCAAATGATTTCAGCCCATTTTCCACTTATCTGCAACATTATCGCATATTTTTTTGCTTACTGTACTATTAGAGCAATGGTTTTGCCCACCAATATATCTCAAATTATTCCTACATATTTGCTGCTGTATTCATGAGATCGTCTGTAGGGAACAGTAGTAATATCACTAGCTATGGGCCTTGTTAGCACTCTCCTTTTGTGATGCCCATCTGATTGCTTTTGATAATCTGTTAAAATCTATAACATCCATGGCACTTTTGCTGCTACCTCAAAATGAAGGCTGCTACTATTTTTTTATTTCTCCATCATTAGTTAGGGTCCAACCACTTATTTGTCCTTCTTCAAACACCCTTTCCATTAGTTTCCCAGTTGGTTATAATTATTTTCACCCTCATTTCAAACATTTCCTGTCTTGTATGTGTTGGTGTATAAGACAGAATTTGAATCTTGAAAGATCCTTCCAGGCAATGGTCGTCTGTCATAAAGTGTAATTAAGAACCCTAACATCCTGTTGTTTAGTGTATCACCAGTGGCAATGGAGAGTAGCTGAAAACACTTGCTGAAAGCACCGCATAATTCTTGTGGTCATCCCACTCAGTATTTTCTACTGGATCAATAGCACTATGCCCCAAAGGGGGTTAGTGCTGTCAGTGCACCTCACATGGTGCACTGTAGGCATTACTTAAGGTTCTTTGCAGCAACCCTTTGGTCCCCAGCTGCAACCTCTTTCATTTCTTTTACTGTACCTCCATTCATATTCTATTCTGTCTGACTTTCCTCCCTCTCCTAACAATTGTTTCATAGTGCAACTGTGAGGTTTTCCTCCTGTTAAACCTTTCAAACCTACCTACTGTCAATTCCCCTCTCAGAGCTGAATGACCTCATAGGTCTTAGTGCTATGCCTTTGGCCTAAATAGTATACAGTATTCCAATTCCTAATAGTACTGTGCAGTATATATATATATTTTTTTGTAATATTTTAGCACTATACTGTACACTACTTACAAATTTAGTTAACTAAAGAGAGATCACAGTAGATACATAGTACAGTACAGTACCATAGCTACTGGGTCAGACAAGATTAGGAGACAAATGCAATGCACATTGTCCATAGTTTCAATTGTTTAGTACACATGTATGTTTTGTTGCATTTACCTTTGTTGTTTCATTGATGTTAATGTGCAGTTGTGTTTTTTCTTGACATTGTTTTCCTGCTTTAAACTGTAAATGGTCACCAAAAACAGTAAGCCATGCACACGCAACCCAACATTTCTAATACATTAGTGTATTATATATAATACACTGTATATGTTATATATATTCTGTACCATGTAAGTTCCAGCAAAACAAGACACTTGGGTATCAGATTTCACTACATATAGCATTGGCTCTATACTGGCTGAGCAATTTTCTTATGCATGGTAGGCAATTGACATAATTTTGGCATTAATTGAAATGAACTGACCAAATGGTAAATCTGTTCATTAAAATGAATTGGCAGTTTCAAATAGCCAAGACTGAGGTGCTTAGTAGTGATTTTTATACCTTCACCTGTCAGTTAGTGGGATGATAGGTAAAGAACTTTTGTAACGGGCTGTAGTTCCCAGCAGTCGGTGTCAGACTAGGTAGATTGCCGTACAGTAAGTTTTAAATGCAAACTGTATGGTTTCTTCTATACTTTCATTCACCTTACACACCGAATATGTATTTATTGCTAATACCACTAACCATACCAAGTAGTCATTTGTTAACATTACCCCCTTTTTTTTTTCAGAATTTATATCCCGTCATGCAATGGATGGGAAGTTCACTTTTGTTGACCAGCGTGTGATGACAGTCCTTGGTTATTCCCCTCAAGAGTTATTAGCTAAACCCTGTTTTGAATTCTTCCACCCAGAGGATCAAACACACATGAAGGAAAGCTTTGACCAAGGTACAGTAGAATTCTATTTCAGAATAAATGTAGAAATTGATTCACATACACAAACAATCCTGAAATCATTGTTGACAAATAATAACTTGTAAAAATGATGCTTCATTTTCATTTAAATTTTTTTTTTTTTATTTCCATTCATCAGTGTTGAAGTTGAAAGGGCAGGTGATGTCTGTAATGTATCGTTTCCGTGGAAAGAACAGGGAATGGGTCTGGTTACGCACATCAGCATTTGCATTTCTTAACCCTTACACTGATGACATTGAGTATATTGTTTGCACAAACACTGCTGCTAAGTAAGTACAGTACATTGTTGTTTGAATTTTAATGGTTAATCTTTTGATATGGAGATAGCTTTGTAGTATATATTACACAATTGTAGCTTATGTTTTTCAAAACTGGAAGAAAATTTTCAAAATAGTATAACATGCAAATTGAACAGCAAGTTTGGCTTCGCATCATTATTCATGGACTGTTGGGTGTGCAGCTTTATGGCATCTTCTTACTTATTACTTAGAGTTTGTTGGGGTTCTATGCATCCTTTTGTAGATAATGAGATAGGGGAAATTAAAATAAAAGTCATTCAGTTCTGGTTTTATTAACTTTTAATTATAATAATTGAAAATACATTTTTCAATTGTTTAGATCAGTATAGGTTGTCATAGGTAGTAATTATCATATGTGGCACTGATACAGTATTGCACAATTAGTATGATTCATGGAATTTCTTAAATGCACAGGTCAGTACAAAGTGGTAGCGAGATGAGTGGCAGTGGATCAGAGCAGCAAGAAATCAGCTCTGTTAGCAGTCAGTATACAACTCACCAGCCTGGGTTGGAGTATTCGTTACAAAGGCAGCGTGAGTTGTATCCACACATGATCCAGTCTCACATCCACAGTATGTATGCCCCTATAATTTCTTTCCTTTGTATTGACAGGTTGTTTTTAGCAAACAAGAGTTCATTAAGCATGATCCTCTTTCCCTGCTGTGAGCAACCAGATTTGCTGAACAGGGCACCAATATGCTTAATAGGAAATACAGTAGTCAAACTTCTTAGTTCTAGAGGTCCTTTATTCCTCATACCGTCAGACTGAGGAACATTCTCCCTAGGAATATTGTGCAATTAGAACCTCAAAAGTTCGAGCAAAGATGCAATTCGTTACTACCCTAGTACATTTTCTCCATGTACTACTTTTAATAATTTGTTTATATTTTTATCTTACTGCTTATTAACTGCTCTCTTCTTTCTGTATTTCACATTATCCTCTGTAATTTCTGTCAAATAAACACCATATTCTTTGGAAGTTTGAATTTCAGTTCAGTGGCCCTTTTAGGCCTGTTCAGTATGAACAGGGTTCATCTGTTGAATAATAATAATAATAATAATAATAATAATAATAATAATAATAATTATACAGGTAATAGAAGCTTTCTAAGTATGAATTTATAATTAATTTCACTAAGTATTTAAAACACACACTGATACTGCAATACTTTAGCTTTATACACCATGACTTGACTTTTTAATATACTGGGATATAGGATATATAAATCCTATTAAGTAAAAAATAAAACTGTACCCCTTACATGTCATAAGACTGCTCAAGGATAAAATACTGTAAGATCTAATCTTTAACTTTGATCTGTGGGTAATAACATCATTGGCACAAGACTCCACTTGTGCATTTTCAAGTTGTGAATAGATTTTTATTGGAAGCTGTTTTCTAGGTATGGAAAATAAGTGTCTGAAAAATGAGAGACCCTTATTTTGTTGAGATTAGATGTTAAACTGTATAGTCTCCAAATTTTTTAATACAATGTAGCCAGTTTGGGCTATTCTTGTTATATAAAATGTATTCTTGAGATCAGGTTTATAGAAACTGCCAATTATGTCAGTGGTTCACTGTATATCTGCACCACTAAAAAAAACGTCAGAAAATGGTAAGAAATTTTGTAGCTATGGTAAAAAAAACAGTCCATAAACATACTCATTTTATTATCTGTAACTGAGTAATTTCAACATTTTATAGTTGGATTATGGATGATTATTTAATAGAACACAGTTTAGAATGTTTGGACTGGCAGATCCTAAATCCCATACCTTGGGTTTGCAAAGCAGAAATATAATAGCCTGTATTTAAGGCCTCGTCATCCCTGTATGGCAGATGCATGGGAACCTGAAAGAAATTGACCAGTTTGGGTTGGACTGTTTTTTTGATGCAAGATAGAATAATGAAGATTGAAGGTGGATAATTAATAGGGGAGATGAGCACTTGATGATAACAAAACTTACAAGGACAAAACCAAAGAACAATGGCCAGAAAATTTTAGAGTGAGGGCCTGGACCAGATTTGACAACTAACACATCATTTCACACTTGACACAGTATATAAAGGGAAAATTAAGAGTTGTGTAACACAAAGGTGATTTCTCTTTACAGGTATAGAATCAGTTTTACCTTGTACTTAATACCTTGTTGTTTTAGTGTTGATAATGTACTTATAATATGGTACCAAATTTATTTTGAATTTTTTAATAGTTGAAGTATAATCTAATGTCTTTAAGTTTTAAAAGAAAAATTACCTTTTTTATTTATCATTGTAGGTTGACTTATTTATCTTTGTAGGTTGACTGCATATGCAAGCATTTTCTTTGTGTGTATATTATATACACTGCAAACCCCATTGTGATGTAAACTTAAAGTGTACTTAACCTAATTCACTTCAAATTTGCAGGTTCTGGCCGCCCTAGTAGTACCCAGGGGGCTTACAGTGGTTATGAAGCAGGTGCATCACCTTTAGCAAGTTATTCACCAAGCACTCCACAGGGTACCCCTCTTTCATCTCAGGCATCATCCAGTCTGTCACGTATCACAAAGTCCTCATCTCCCCCTCCAAGTGCACAACCTACTGCTTGGAGTAGTAACCCACATATTAGACAGGTATGGTTTTTGTTTGCCTCTTCACTTATGTTATGTATGTTATGGTATGTCCCATTTCAAGTGAAAAATCTCAATATTTTCTTTTCAGCACATCTGGACATCATGTAATTTTTATACAATCTTTCATGCCCTTAGGGGGGAACATTGCCGTCAGTACACCTCAAGTGCGGTGCACTGCAGGCATTACTTGAGGTTCTTTGCTGCGTCCCTTCAGCCCCTAGCTGCAACCCCTTTCATTCTTTTTACTGTACCTCCATTTATATTCTCTCTCTACAACCTTCCTTTCTTAAGCCCTCTTCTAACATTTATTTCAGTGTAGCTGCAAGGTTTTCCTCCTGTTACACCTTTGTATCCTTTTACTCTCAGCTTTCCTTTCAGCACCAAATGACTTCATAGATCCCAGTGCTTGGCCTTCGGCCTAAATTGTATATTCTATTCTACAATCTTTCAGGGCACTGATGGTTATACTTACCCTGCAAGTAATATGAGTCCGTCACGCTCGCCTTCTACACCATCGTACACACCCCTCAGTTCTGCCAGCCGTTCCCTCCCACCATATACCTCAGCAGCTGCAGCAACATCTGGTAAGTAATCTGGGAGTTGCTACATTTTCTTCAAAGGTCATTATTTTCTTTTTCATGCTAATGGTAATCTATTCATCATGTATAAGGCATAATTGTCAGCTTTGCAATTTGATGCTGTAGTCTGTTATGGTAGTAGTGTACAAATTCCTAATGTAGGGAATTAAAGGTTGACTGAAAATTGTTTTAGGTTAGTGACATTAGTCTTTTCTCTAAATCAGCTTTACAATTTGATGCAGTACAGTCTGCTGTGGAAGTATCGTACAAATTCTAAAGTGCAGTGAATTAAAGGTTGACTGAAAAATATTCTAAGTTAGTGACAGTATTCTTTCTCTAAATCAGCTTTACAATTTGATGCTGTAAAGTCTGCTATGGTAGTATTGTACAAATTCGTAAAGTGTAATGAATTAAAGGTTGGCTGAAAATTCTCTTAGTGACAATATTCTTTTCTCTAAATAGGCATGTGGCAGTACAGCTTGGGAACAGAAGGAGCAAATGCTGGGCCATCCATTAGTTCTGGGCATCCAGGAGCAAGTTCAGGTCATTCCAGTGGCAGTGCTGCAGGCACTCAACCTGAACTGACAGATATGCTTCAAATCCTTGACCAGTCAGGTGGTACTACTTTTGATGACCTGAATATGTTTAATACAAATTTTGAATGAGGACCATCCAAAGTAGTGAATACCTTGGTAAAAGCTTGACTATTCCAAGAAACCGTTTATTTTATTTTTTTAACAATTTTTTTCTGCAGAGGGGTAAGTCTTCAAATCCATATTGGTATTTCTTTTTTCATCAACAAGTGCCTCAGTGACAGTGTTCTAAGATTGGACTATAGACCCACTATACCAGAAGTTATGGCAAGTTTTGAAAAGTAGCTGAACTTCATTTCACTTATAAAATAAGAATTTTGTTACCATGTCCAAGGATTTGCTTCCTTCTGTCAGTGTTTAAACAATATTGGATACTGGAATGCCCCTGTGAATAATTGATCATGGATGCTTCAACCCATATAATTTTGTGAGTTATCACAACAAAAGTTTAGAAGAAAAACGGACTTCTTGATGTAGACATGGAATAAGATGATAATACTGGTCATCAGGAAAAGTGAATTATCAGGCTAATTTCATATAATGTATATTGTGAATTTTATTTAAATTTTGTTTAGGTGCTGTTTATAAAGAGCAAGTTATTTAAATTTAGTATTTATTATTTAGGAATAATACTGTACCTCAAGCAGTAGAGCTCAATATTGTAATTTACAATGTTTATTATGTTTAAAGAAATTATGCTGATAATCAAATTGCAATATTTCAGCATTATGTTTTTGTTATCATGATTTTATGATTACTTAGGGATGTTCACCACTGTACAGTACTTTCAAGCACTTTTTGATTTAGTGCTCAAGCTTGTGTTGTTCAGAAATGGTATGTATTCACTGAAAGAGAAACATGAAAGTGTCTTCTTTTACCAGCTGTCTGATTATTAATGGTCTCGTGTTGTGGCGACCTTTGATTTCGACCTTTAGATTTCTTGAGAGGTATATATCTGAAACATTGCAATGCAATATCTTGAATATGAATATTCAATCTTTTACTAGAGGGTTTAATTTTTTTTTTTTTTTTAGTGTAGTTATCATAGATGTGGGTTTAATTTTTCTTTTTCAACAAGGTCTTCCACCTATTTTGTAATTTGAGTCTCCTTATGTTACTAAACAATTAATGTGGGTGAAATACATCAGACCTTCCAGGATGGTAGTAAGAGGGTTGAGTTGTTGTTATTCACTAATTTATAGATATTATATTAAACGGGGTTCAGGGCACTAACAAAATTATTGTACTTTTAACAAAAACAAAAAAAATATGCAAATGGAAGACTTGATATATTAGGTCTAGGTAGGAAATAACTAATTTCATTTCTTTAATTGTGAAGAAAAAGGTTGAACATTCATGGAAAATTCATCATGCAACTTTTTCATGAGCTTTCATGCCACTTGTGTAGCTCAGTTTGTACAATGTAGTGTATATTTTGCCTAATGATGTCAGTACAAGTGTGTCTCAGTGCTCTGAGAGCATTCAATTTTTATGAGCAAGAGGTTTGTGCATTTGGTGTCAAGTCACCAATGATTATACTTGATTATGGACATATCATTTATGGCAGAGGGGAGTTCTTGGCTTGTGGTGGAATTCCACCTGCCCTTTGAAAAAAGATGGTTCTAATTAATTTTTTGAATCCAATTACAATCAGTAGTTTACTCTACAAATCTGTTAGCATTCCCTCTTCTTTAATTTTGTTTAAGTCTTAGATTTGTAATTGAGTCAAGTGCCATGTTTCTTTGGGTCTAGTATCAGTGCCACAGCTCAAGAGTGTTTTGAACCTTGTTATTTTAAAATGTTTCATTGAGAGTTGATGTTTATTGTTATAAATTATTTTTTAGGCATTTCTAACAAGGTTTAAGCTATGTCCCCTCAACCCATAGTTATGTATATGAATAAAGACGTATGTAGAATGTTCCAGTTGAAAATGTATGCGAGTGTGAAATGGCAGGCATGACTGTATTCTCCAAGATTAAGTGTACATTTGAGATTTATATATAAGGAAGTCAACCATGTAAATACAACAGTTGTGTATGTGTGAAATTGAAACCAGCACTTTTTTAAATAATTTACTTTGTATTGTAACTGGTATTTAACCAAGGGTAAAATTTTGCCAGTGTTACCTGTACATAGATTTCACCAATGATGTTACATATGTAAGAAAATGCAAATGCTTGTTGAGGACAAATTGTAGCGAGTGTTGTGGTGCCGGTGAAGTACTGGAAGTAACAAGGTAATTGAGACAGTACAGTATTTAATTTTTATACCATGATTTGTGCAACAGTGTATATGAAGCACAAGTTTGGAATATTTTTGTCAGTGGCCATATTAATGTAAGGGAAGACTATAGTAGGATCCATGGTAAAGGGCCCAAAAGTGAGCCAGGGACCACACTACAAAGACAGTCCATCAGTGCAATATTTGCTGCAGTGGCCTGGCTGGTAAAGGGCCAGTGGCTTACTCAACAATTTGTCACAAGTCTTGAAATTATAGTTATCAGTATTTGAGGCATGTAAGTAAAACTCTTTTCCTTTCCTTCTTTCTTTTAATGCAATTGTAGGTTCATCAATACGATGGTTTAAAATAGGGATTCCCGTTTACTACCAAGTAACTAACTTAGGAAATTTTTTCAAGAGTACCTCCATTCCATATGATAACCAAGTGCCTAAATTTGGTTGCAAGGACTTGGAAATTGTGACAAATTGAGTAGAGTTAATTTTTTAACTCTTAATTCATCTCAACTCTACTAAATCCCAATTAATGTTTCAACAATATTTTATTTTCCTAACAAAAGCTCAGTTAACAAATCTTAACTGTGTTAGCAAGATAACCATCAATCAGTATTCTATCCAAAGATGCTGAGTGAGGTGCTCTTAGTCATCAGTATTAAAGCTTTGATAAATTAGAGGTTTCAGGAAAAAGGAGAGGAAACTTAACTTGCTAACATAGTTGAAGGTTGAATATCCACCTGCAAGTGTAAGCATCAGTCCTTGAGGGTAAGCGTGCAATGTTTAGAACAGCCTTGTTCAAAATATATAGACATTGTAGTATTTATAAATTAACTGAATTTACATTTGGACCCAGGTGGGATTAACTGACACATTTGTCCTGTATGTCTACTCATTATCTAGTACTATTTCTAAAAGCCTAAAATTTATCACATAAGTATGTAAATTAATGACATATAAATAAACTTATGTCTAAGATGTGTGCATTACTTAAACCCAAATCCTGGTTTCCTTTAAGGACAAGACCCCTGCCAGATGCTAAAATTCTGAATAACCAAGTCACCTTCCTTCTCATCTCATAGCTTGTTTTGTTAGTTGACTAAAATGTTTTGTAGCTGAATATCACTGTCACTGTCATCACTACATGTATGACTATTGAAAGTGTTTCATGAAAAATTACAGCATCCAAAATTCACCAACTCAAGTTACCTACAAGAGCTTTACACCAGTTCTTAATTTACTTTCAATCTATGGTACTACGTCTACACTTGCTGGCCAGCTTTGAAGATGAAACTTGTAGCGTGGTGGTTTGGGCAAACTACTGTACCTTCTTTAACATTATATATACTGGCAAGAGCTTTCAATATACTGTATGCTGTATACCACAGGTGGTTATGTCTAAACAAGCGAGAACAAAATAAATCACAACAAACAAATTCTGGTGGCATGGATGGACGAGAAGACTAAATGGATTTGGCTTACTAATCTTAAGATGTGGTAGAAATGGAAGAGATGAATGATAAGTTAAAGAATAAAATCTCAAGTACATCACAAACAAGGACCTGGAAAAATGGTTATCAGATGCAATAACCAAAGCATCACAATCAGAGGGTATTCTAGCACAGTTCTATAAACCTAAATGGACATGTAGACTTGGTTTCTAAGATGTGATATAGCAGATAGCTTTGACAGGAGGAACTGGAATTCTATTAGTGCTAAAGATTAAAGGTAACAGTGTTTTAAAAATCCCAGAGAAAATGTGATGAAGGACGATGTTACAACGATAAGTAACATATGACAAAAATCTGAGATGTTATATCAAGCAAAGCAAGCCCAACATAACATAAGATTGCTACATAATGGGCTGTGATGAAAATACTGAAGGATGACAATCAAAAGAAGAAAACATATGCACATTATATTCATATTACAATTTTTACATATGATAGGCAGAAGTTAGCCTCTAGGCATACATCCTCTCAACTGTATCAACCAAATAACCTTCATCACAAAGAACATATGAGGCAGCAAGGCTCCTGAGGCTGGAAGGAGAGCTTTCAATATATAATAAATGGGTCTGTATAAAACAACTTTATAAAAACACAGTTTATTCCATCTAAGCACCATTTCATCTTATATATGCCTGAATTGATTTCTAAGTGAGAAGCCAAGCTGCTAAATGTCTAAGTGTGTTTGTGTATGCCTGCAAGTGCCAGTAGAGTACTTGGGGGACTGTAAGAAATCCAGAACCAAGTTGCTGGTAACTTAAGTTTGTAAAAAGTATTGTCCAAACACCTGATTAGCGTAAAGCAACACTCATGGACTAGGAAAGGAGGTACACTGGCCATCAACATAAGACCATACAGCCAATAAGCTCGCTCGAGTGTCAAAAGTCTCAACAGAGCTATGAATGAGAGATGAAGAGGAGTTATGATATAGTAGATGGCAATGAACCCCAAACTTCTTATAAAGGCATACAAAATCATTTATGAGCAACATCTTCCCAAAAATAGCAAAGATACACTGCATCTCCAGGTACAGTACTTGCATGTTAAACGTAAGTGATTATACTCCAGAGCAACAATAGTAGTGTTCTGACTGTGGACTCACATTTTTATTAGTTCTGCTTTGCCATTAGTCTTAAAACTATAGGTTCTCAAAATCACTTACCTTACTCAGTAGGAACCTGTTTTTCATAACCATTTCCTAACTTTGGCTTCCCTGATTCTCAACAAGTAAAACATGAGAGCCCTTACGAGACAGGAATATTGAAAGGTGGCATACATTAGTCCGGGCTAATAGTATTCTGAGTTTTTGCTACCAAGCTGGGAACAAACGATAAACCCAGACTACATTTTAAATCTAATTCACCTGCCTTGAAAATATAAACACCCACAAAAAGCCAGTCTTTACTGTGAAGTCCAGTACAGAAGTTCCATAGGTGGCTTGTGTGGAAGCTTCATATGACCTCAGGACCACAGAGGAATCCATATAAAGTAGATGTCATTCAAAATCTCACTAGAGGGCAGATCTAAATCCATTGGATGTGGAGACAGGCAACTTCTTGTGCTGATGTACAAGAGTAAAAAA
This sequence comes from Macrobrachium rosenbergii, assembly GCF_040412425.1. Taxonomy (NCBI): domain Eukaryota; kingdom Metazoa; phylum Arthropoda; class Malacostraca; order Decapoda; family Palaemonidae; genus Macrobrachium; species Macrobrachium rosenbergii. The sequence goes on along the minus strand of NC_089793.1, from coordinate 23,622,977 downwards.
GTCAGAGATCATGGGTATGGTGAAGTTATCTACATCAATATCCCTTCTGTTACAAGGGTATGGTGAAGTCATCTACATCAATATCCATTCTGTTACAACTACAGAAATGATTACACTTGGCCTGGTACATGTTGCTGTCAGACTTGGTATAGCTTCAGCTGCCATTGTCCATAGTACTCAATCTCGGAGGTCTTGCTAGTTAACTTCCGCATGTGAAAACAAAGGGGACCTGCTTGGAACTACCTTTGTGTCATCAGAGGTGCAGAGCTTCGGTACCTGCTTGATGAGGCTGAATGGGGAAAAGACAAAGCAATGAGAACATCCCACGAAGTAACACTACAGTATGTCTATCCTCCTGCTGCTAGGTCTAGCTGATCTGAGCACTACTCCTGCTGCTAGGTCTAGCCGATCTGAACACTACTAAGTCAGCTTGTAGTTACAACTCTTTTACAGGTGTACCAATGGCATACCCCACAGGTGCCAAAGAGCACTGTAAATCTCTGAAGCAGCCCCTCCATTTGTAGATACTGATTTCTCCTGATGATAATGTCTTGTTATCACAGAGTGTCTCTCTGGGAAGAATCTATGCCGGCCTCATCTGCCTCTTCCCAATATCTCAGCTACCTGTCAACACAGTCTCAGATCAAGAACCACCCTGATTTCCTAAGTATACCATTATTATCAAGCTGTTATCACATCTGTTATTCCTACCAAGTGCTGAATGAATGCTTGAAAATCTACAAAAACAGCCTTCAACTCAAGGAAGTTGTAGTGACATCCTGTCCTGTAACATCAAACATCTTCTCATTTGAATTTCTCAAGGTTTGCACCCCACACCTTGACAATTTTCATAAATAACCAATCTTACAAGAAGAGAGGGGCCACTAGAACTCCTACCTAAAGGTGACAGGCTCCTGTCACCATGGGAAGTTCACCATAACATCCTCCAAGGCTATGAATGGGTAATCATCTGGCTGAATTCCAATGAATTAAAAAAATTATGTATATCTTAGTTTAACCAGACCACTGAGCTGATTAACAGCTGGAACTGACCTCAAGAGTTGTAGCCATAGTGACCACAACCTGAATTAGCTGTGTGGAAATAGTCTCTAACAACATGGGAGTAATCAGAAATTGCCACTTGGCAGGAGGATTTAAACTTTGCTGGATCAAGGATGACAATCTCCCGATCCTTTCTTCCGCCAGGTAAACTAATTTCTCTTTATCTATGACAATACCTAGGTTACTAGTTCTCATCTATGTTATGAGAGACACAAGCTTCAGAGGTGATGTGCATTCCTAAAAAACAGCAAAGTCAAAGTTTATCTTGTCCTGTTAATTGATTGTTCAGTCTTATCAAAACCCATAAAGTTTTGGAGAAAGGCATTTGCATTACCCATTACTGTGTGTCTAGCATCAGCAACAGATGAAGTAGTGAGTGTTTCATAGCAAGCTGCATATGCAGCCCAAAGATAATTAACTGATAGTCAATGAAAGGAATCACTTAGGATGGGCATATGCGAGATGAGCTTTCATGACAGTCATCCGGTGAGTAAACAATACCAAGGGTAGTCATTATCTAAACTGGACAAATGAAACACATTAGACATTGCGCAAACACAAGAAAAGCAAGGACACTGCTGAAGCATCAAACTGCTGAAAGAGGAGTCAAAACGCAAAAAATGTACTGTTTGGGATTAATTTATTGAACGTGTTTGCTGCACAACAACCATAAGACTGAAAAGAGGAGTGAACGCACTCCACAGGTGTACCATGTTTGTGGGAAGATGAAACACGGTTAGCCTGTATGGTGCACACTAGCTTAAAGATAAGCAATGACTTTACCAAAGGTGAGCCGCTCTGTGACACATCACCAAATACCATTAATTATATCATTAGTTATAAGTAACAGGTCACGACCCACAGTCCCAAGAGAGGGTTTCATCAGTCATCGAAGGCAAATACAGTTCTCTGCATTCGCCAACATTAACAACATCAGTGGAAGGAGAGTTGCATGGATTGTCATATCACATTGGCGGCACAATGTGCATATGCTTAACTGTGAGCCGTGAGTCCAGACACATCACTTCATACAGGTGAGACAGAGGCATGGCTGAATTCAAGAGCTGAAAAACATGACTAACAGGTATGTGTTCCACTTTGGCTTTAATACCTATTTCCACCAATTTATATTGTGTCATATTGTATGAATGAAATTTAAACCACGTAATCCAACGTTGTTTTGCTTTGTAGTAGGATGGTGGGTTGGCACTTATCTGGGCGGGACCCAGAAGCCTAGGTTAAGTTAGGTTGGGTTAGGTCAGTTAAGATATGTTGTCGTATACTATACAGTACAGTTTACTATTACTCACTACACTCAAGAACCATATATTTTTCCATCTGCTTATCCTAAGATTTATGCCTATCCAACAATGCTTGTTGGTACAGAATCACTTTTTGCCTCACACAAAAACTTTGGTTAACTACTGGAACCCCCCAGAATTTTATAAATACATGATCGACTTGATTTCATCAAATTTACTCTGTCAGACCACGTTCTGGGGCACTTTCAGCTATTCAACGCTTAAGACCATGAAAAGAGGTAGATACAGTGGTTGGACAGCAAGAAATGAGATCCAGAAAATATAGGTGATGAAGCAAAAGGAAATGGAAGTCAAGTTTTACATTAGAAAGAGGATGCAGCTAGGAACAGAAGGGACACTACAAACACCTTTTAGAAACGTCTACATTACGCCATCTGACATGCACTGACAACACTACTCCCTTACGGAGTAGGTATATCTGGTGGGAAACCCCTAAAAAAGAAAGATTTGCATACTTACCAGTCAGAGTACTGGATAGTTTTAAACCTGTAATAAGATATAGCGTGAATAATATATGTGATATTTATGAAAATTCTAATACTTTTCTCTATTGGGACAGATAGGATGCAGAAGTAACTCTTATGTTTAATAAGATGCACATTATTTGGGTCAGCTCTCAAAGCCCTATTCAGTCTAACGTGCTGCCCCCGCCTATCTATTTTTGTTATTGCCACTGTTACTAGCCTATCACCTAATCGGGAACAGTTTCTATGTTCTGTCAGGTATGTGATCTTAATTCTGTAGAAAAATAGGCTCATTTACATGAGACTACCAAATCAGATTGATGTCAGAGCATCACTTGGTGATATTATTTCTAGGCTAATGAATAATATAATAAATGATTTATTATTATTATTTTTTTGCAGAGACATGTACTGTACAAATGGTCTGTAATGTATTATTGAACTTATGACAATTCCTGTACAAACCCCATATGCCATAATAGATAGTTTTTCAAAATAGTAAATACCTGGGCTACTGAAGAGATGAGTTTCATTGAGCCCAAGCCTAAGAGTTTTTTCTTTAGTTTTGGATATAATTTGAAAAATATGTTTAGTTTTCCTGGAAATATTTGTTTGGCTCATTACAGTACTCCCTTTATCTAAAAACAATATTTGGGGGACTAATGTGGAAAACAAGACCACCAGTATCGTAGGCCTTAGGGCAGGGTGGGGTGGGGATAGCCTATGGAGCTGCCCATTCTCCATGGACACTGTCAAATAGAATAATTGAGCAAGATATGTACCTAGATGTTGCTCCTGCTTTATAGCTATGCAGGGCAAGTTAACTGGGATGTGCCAGTTAGGTGTGACGTGACGTCATGGGCTTGGTTAGGTTAGGTTAGGATGCACATCTTTATTTCCCTCTGTAGCCTAACCTAATAGGCCCTGGGTCATCAAGCAAGTATTGCCAAAGAAAATGAATGTGAAAATTGTCAAAAAAACATAAAAAAACTATCGGAAAAACTACATTCTAAAGAAGCAGTCTAGGGCTATCCCTTATTAATTGCTATGCCATTGCTTGGCCTATAGCTCATAATTAAAAAACCCCCGCCTATCTGGATCTACTGTCTGATCTAGCCTATTTTCATACCCTGAAATTGTTTATTTGCGTCATTTACCTTTGGAAATGTGCCGAAATCCTATCACCTGTCGAACGGCCAGAAAGAAAACGACACAATAATCACTAGTAGATAATATCATTACTCAAAAACTTTTTTCAAAGCTCGTCTTTTTCAGATTTTCATCTTCCTCATTTTGTTTATCTTTGGAGGGCGGAACCGTAGGCCGTTCCATCGACCGAATTTTGATCAGTTGCTATGAATTGTATTCTTGTGGAATAATTTGTTGCTTATGTCATCACTGTTTTTTTATTATAGACTAAAGAAGTTAGTTTTTTTTATTATAATTAGTATTTAATGCGGGCGTCTTGTATTAAAATTCAGGTGAATATCTGTGGTATCTTGGCTCTCAGTTTCCATCTTTATCCATGAAGCCATGCTCCATATTATTCACGTATTCTTTACATAAGTTTTCATGGATAACTCTCACAGATAAATACCTATTCTTACGAGAGTTCCTTCATAATATGGGTTCGAAAATGATTCGCTATCCATTCTGTAACAACGACGCTCAAACTACATGTTCTTTTATAATTCATTTTTATACTCACGTTTAATTTTTTGCTTTTGATGTTTAGACTGGCTGACCGTATGCCAGCACATGTTCTTGCTCCTAGAGCAACAAATATGAAAATATATCTAAAGGGAATATATCTAGAAGTACGGTAACTCAATACGTAGCGTACGATAAAGTTCTTTGCCCATGACGTTATACCACGACTTTCGTATGTTAGTTATACTCTGCTCGTGAGTGAACCATTTACAAAGTAATTAGTTTCATTATAAGCCCTTCATTGCAAATTAAGGTAATTATATTTTTGAGTCATGATAGATAAAAGGATGAAAGATAGAGGGATATGCGTTATTCTGAGAGCTGTATGCGTGTTAAAATGGGAAATTGGCATTGTTGGTAGCCTAGACCTAACCTACCAACAGTGCAGATTGGCCTTGTTGGTAGGTTAGGTCTAGGCTACTGTATGGCTAAAAGTGGTGTCACTGGAATATTTTTTTTTTTTTTGGTATCTTGTGATACAGGGCCACTGTTAGGGGCATCAAACGATGCTCGTGATGTCGCACTTGCATGCATTTAGCCTAGTACTACGCTAAGCATCTTAGGTAAAATTTTATAAGATGCCAATATAAAATAATATCATGTAACCTCCCGGTGTTTACTGGTTAAAATATTGCTGTATTAGCTATGGAGGGTGTTGGGGACGGTATTGTCTTACCTTATAAGTCATAATTTGATGAAGAGCTCATTTCAAAAATGTAGGTTAGCCTACAATTTTGTTTTGTGTATTGGCAACTTGCAAAATAATACCGCGTTGGTAACGTCGTTTCTACAGAGGGCATTCCTAGTTTACTGTAGCTATGGCTAGTGTGTGGTATCCAAGAGGCCATAGATCAAGGTTATTCAAAACCTGGAAATTGTTCAGTTATTTCCACTAATTAAGAGTATATTATGTAATTGGAAGGTTTTGGGAGAAAATTTCATCTCACTACATGGACTTCTTTCTTGTATTCACGAAATGAGCAAATAGTGCAGCAGTAATATGAAATATGCTCAAGGTTTGAGAGATACACTGGGAATATGTTATAGCATGTCTTCATTACGGGAGAAAATTGAGACTATTGGAGATAATGCCGATAAACAATGGATAGGGCCCACATAATTACCTAGTTTAACCTTCCCAAAATTATGGTACCACTTATTACTGCAAGCTAGCTGGTGTTTCTTGCACAGGCTCCAGTGGAGGGCTTTTACTACTGAGTCATGCCTCTTTTTTTACTGGTTCTGTGCAAGCGCCAGACATTGCGTGCTATGTGGTTTATGGTCTCGTCTTTCATATTGCACTTACTGCATGTGGGTGAGATGTTATTTCCATCAATTGTTATTTGGACATATCTGGTTCTTAGGGCCTGATCTTGTGCCGCTGCTAGCATTCCTTGTTTCCTTCTTGAGTTCTCCCCTCTGTAGCCATTGCCATATTTCGTTGCTGGCCAGTTCTTTAGTCTCTCATACTGTACTGTCCGTGCATTAGTTTGCTGTGCCATTCCTCTGTTCTGTTTTTCATTCTCCTGTCTGTATATTTCTGGGTCTTCGTCTACTTTTATCAGTCCTTCTTCCCATGCACACATTAGCCACTCGTTTTCACTGGTTTTCAGGTATTGCCCCAGTGCTCTGCTCTCAATAATGATGCAGTCCTCTATGCTTAGTAGACCTCCCCCTCCTTCCTTTCATGTCATGTATAGTCTGTCTGTATATTTGATTATTATTATTATTATTATTATTATTATTATTATTATTATTTTATTATTTCTTTCAGGGACTGAAAACATGTTGATTCAGGATGTGGAAAGAACTTATATGGTCTTTACCATCGGATCAGTCCTTCTCCCCATTGTCAGGTTGACAGGTATGTGGTGTGAGGATGTTGTCTAATGTGTTTTTGGTTGGTCGAAATTTTGGTAATCTGGTTGCCGTCATATTCTCGGTAAAGTTGTACTGGACAGTAACGAACCAGATACAGTTCCCTTTTCAGGCTGCGTTAGGCTGATAGGTAATAGAGGTATTAAGCTTGATTTTATAGACTTTTTAATATTATATCATACAAGATAACTGTTTTTGGCCTTTTTATTATGTTTTACGAGTTGACAGAGCTAGTTGTTCTATGGTCCTTATCGAGCTTGCCACTAAAATAAGAAAACGACTAGTTAGGGAAAAGAATGATCTTACGACGATAGAAAAATAGACCGATTATTTAAAAGGATAAGCCTTGGAGGACACAAACCCCCCAAAATTTTAATAAGCCCCTTTTTCCCTTGACGAGCAATCGTTCACCATCTTTCATTTCCTTAAGTTTCTGCATTTATCCACGAATGACAACGCTGAATTACCACGTGGCAGTCAACTAGGTAATGCCTTAGAGTCTTAAGCGCCAGATAAACGGTCATTCGTTTATGCGCAAACAAACAAGAGTGCAATCGTTAACTTAACGCCCACACACGAAGTCAGGTTTGATTATTATCAGTTACCGTCCTCAACTCAGTGAGACGACGTGAATAAGAGCGCTGCTTGATTAGCGATTATTCTTCCTCTTGAAAGCAACGATTCCAAGAAAACCAGTAAAAGGAAGTTGTGGATGAAGGACTGGTATGTAAAACGTTCTAGATTTACTCATGGTAATCTCCTAAAGGAACTAATGGTGTCCTCTCCAAAGGATTATGAGAACTTTTTATGCAAGGATCATTCTTCATTTGTCGATTTGCCAGGAAAAGTTGTGCCGCTGATCAAGAAAGAAGATACAAATATGAGGGATGCAATATCGGCAAGTGGCAGACTTTCAAGTACCCTTCGATTTCTAGCAACTGACCAGTCATTTGAAGTGCTGAAGTTTACCACAGCAATATCTCCACAGAGCTTTGGATGCATAATTATGGAAACATGTAGGCCTACTGCTATCATACCTGTATTGAAAAACTTTTATTTACATAAATAATGGAACAGGACCAGTTGAAACAAAATTCAGATTAGTATACTCTCAAATTATGTAAATTTATCAGATATTACTTAAGTACATGCACGTTGAGGACAACAATATGAAAAAAAAGAATATTCAAATTAATGTAAATATATCAAATATGTATAATTTTTACATGCACAATAAAGAAAATATATTTTATTTTAGATATAAAAGCCATGCAAGGAAGAGGCACATCCTGTTCTTACAGATTTGTGTTCTTTACAATGAATTATACACTAATTGGTGATGTACTGTTCATTGACGTATTTATAATACCTGAGTTAACTGAATAAGGTGGTGGAGTTCCCGACGGATGTCCCCGTAGTGGGGTAGTGTCGTCAGTGCACATCGTACGGTGCAATGTAGGCATTACTCCAGGTTCTTTGCAGCGTCCCTTCGGCCCCTAGCTGCTACCTCTTTCAATCTTTTTACTGGACCTCCGGTCATATTCTCTCTCTTCCATCTTATTGCCCACCCTATCCTAACAATTGATTCATAGTGCAACTGCGAGGTTTCCCCCCACCCTCTCCTAACAATTGATTCATAGTGCAACTGCGAGGTTCCCCACCCCGTACACCTTTCAAACTTTTTCACTGTCAATTTCCGTTTCAGTGCTGAATGGCCTTTATTGCCCCAGTGCTTGGCATGTATGTCTAAAATCTATAAATCAGTCAATGATTCCCGACGGATGCGGACCTTTTGCACTGATCTTAAATGAATTTGGCCTTAAATTTCCAAGCCGGCCTTCGTAAAGTACATAATTTATTGGTTTCCTAGCAAATATTTGTTGGTACTCACTAAGCTGTTTTAATTCTTCAGCCCATGCGCAAGCTAAACGATTAATTGGGCCATAGACTTTCTGTAGATGAGTACAAGCAAGTTCGAGAAGTTCGTTACGTTTGTGTTCTGTTATGCTATTCTTTCTTTTCTTAGCAATTACATTCACTTTTCCAGCATTACCTCCACCTGTGCTTGGCCCCTAAGGAAAGCATACTATTATTATGAATTCAGTTATGGCAGTGCTTAAAGCACGAGCCACTTTTGCAGCATAAACATTATAAAGCTTTCATTACATCAATAATCATACGTTTTACTTTTTCACATATTAGACATTTGTTTAGAAACCGCCGCGTGCACATTAAACATTTAAAACCTATATTATATAATCTGTAATTATTGGTATTTCAGATAAAGTTTAGATCTAGTCTATCCAGAAAAATATAGTTAAATAACGTTCTTATAGAGAACAACAGATCGATGGGTACTAAAGATGATGATGTTCGTTTTTTCTTAACAGTTACCAAGAACGGGAAACGAGTGGAAACTGGTGGCAGAATCATTTGAGAAAATGTGGAGTTTCCCCTCATGACTTGGGAGCTATGGACGGAAAGCACATCAAGGCCCGGAAGCCATCAGAATCAGGCTGTTATTACTACGACTATAAACACTCGTTTAGCACTGTACTCGTAGCCCGTGTCAACGCAGATTATGAATTACTCATGGTAGATGTTGGAACTAATGGGGTCTTTTCCAGCCATAAATTTGGTCAAATGTTGATAGACAAAAAACTGAATGTTCCCCAAGCAGAAAGTGTCCCTGACTTTGATGAAATATTGCCCTGTGTTTTTGTGTGTGACGATGCTTTTCCACTCATGGGTAACTTGATGAAACCACATCCACAAAGAACTTATCTAAAGAGCAGGAACAATTAACTATTGTCTATCCAGTGCACGTCTATTGTGGAAAATGCCTTTGGCAGCTTAGCATCCAGATTTAGAGTTTTCTGATCTGCTATCAACATATTTCCAAGTAAAGCATCCATAATTGTATTGGCATGCTGTTGCTTAACATCATTATTTACGTAAGCGGAATGTTGCTGCCTATTTACGAGGTGGGTTCGATACAGATGATGCAACTAATAATGAAATAATAGAAGGAAGTTGGGAATTAAAAACAAAATAGCTTCTTCCACTAGGACCTATAAGTGAAGAAACATTTGTGCAAAAGAAATCTGAGAGAAATTTACAAAATATTTCAATTGACCTACAATCATTGCATGCAATGCATAAATTAAGGAGGCTGGATAACAAAATGTAATAAACTAATAGGTTTATCCATAACTTGTGATTACCCTAACTTACTTAGGCTATGCGCAAAAATATATTCGACTGGATTCAACAATTTCAGAAATAATTATTTTATAGACTATATTTTGTATCATTTTAATTCATGATGCCTCTTAGACAATTGAAATAATTAATGAAAAAATATAAGTTCTTACTTATAAAACTAAGCCTGCATATTGTTTAAAGTATATTGAACTGATTAAGATTCTTAAATGATTTAATTACAAACACTATTTCATTTAAATTTGATAAGCAGAGATCTACAGGCATGTCAGGCAGGTAAAAATAAGAAACAATGGGTTTTGTAAAATAGATAATTGACATCAATGACTGGTTTTAAAGCCAGTTTCCGTTGAACGTTCGATTTTCCAACAGTTTTTACAACTAATTCTTTAATGCAACATGTGTACTTACGGGTTCATATAATTACAACTCAAGAGTGTTTTCCTCTTCCAGTGATGAAATGCCGTACACCTGGCATTTCTGGTCGCGGAAAAAT